>NC_034181.2:4035740-4190740 GCF_002021735.2 Oncorhynchus kisutch
CCTGGCCGGGGTATCCTGGAAGGATATTGATCTCATCCCGTCAGTAGAGGATGCCTGGATTTTTTTTTTAAATGCCTTCCTAACCATCTGAAATAAACATGCCCCATTCAAGAAATTTAGAACCAGGAACAGATATAGCCCTTGGTTCTCCCCAGACCTGACTGCCCTTAACCAACACAAAAACATCCTATGGCGTTCTGCATTAGCATCGAACAGCCCCCGTGATATGCAGCTGTTCAGGGAAGCTAGAAACCATTATACACAGGCAGTTAGAAAAGCCAAGGCTAGCTTTTTCAAGCAGAAATTTGCTTCCTGAAACACTAACTCAAAAAAGTTCTGGGACACTGTAAAGTCCATGGAGAATAAGAACACCTCCTCCCAGTTGCCCACTGCACTGAAGATAGGAAACACTGTCACCACTGATAAATCCACCATAATTGAGAATTTCAATAAGCATTTTTCTACGGCTGGCCATGCTTTCCACCTGGCTACTCCTACCCCGGTCAACAGCACTGCACCCCCAACAGCAACTCGCCCAAGCCTTCTCCTTCTCCCAAATCCATTCAGCTGATGTTCTGAAAGAGCTGCAAAATCTGGACCCCTACAAATCAGCCGGGCTAGACAATCTGGACCCTTTCTTTCTAAAATGATCTGCCGAAATTGTTGCCACCCCTATTACTAGCCTGTTCAACCTCTCTTTCGTGTCGTCTGAGATTCCCAAAGATTGGAAAGCAGCTGCGGTCATCCCCCTCTTCAAAGGGGGTGACACTCTAGACCCAAACTGCTACAGACCTATATCTATTCTACCGTGCCTTTCTAAGGTCTTCGAAAGCCAAGTCAACAAACAGATTACCGACCATTTCGAATCTCACCATACCTTCTCTGCAATGCAATCTGGTTTCAGAGCTGGTCATGGGTGCACCTCAGCCACGCTCAAGGTCCTAAACGATATCTTAACCGCCATTGATAAGAAACATTACTGTGCAGCCGTATTCATTGATCTGGCCAAGGCTTTCGACTCTGTCAATCACCACATCCTCATCGGCAGACTCGACAGCCTTGGTTTCTCAAATGATTGCCTCGCCTGGTTCACCAACTACTTCTCTGATAGAGTTTAGTGTGTCAAATCGGAGGGTCTGCTGTCCGGACCTCTGGCAGTCTCTATGGGGGTGCCACAGGGTTCAATTCTTGGACCGACTCTCTTCTCTGTATACATCAATGAGGTCGCTCTTGCTGCTGGTGAGTCTCTGATCCACCTCTACGCAGACGACACCATTCTGTATACTCCTGGCCCTACTTTGGACACTGTGTTAACAACCCTCCAGGCAAGCTTCAATGCCATACAACTATCCTTCCGTGGCCTCCAATTGCTCTTAAATACAAGTAAAACTAAATGTATGCTCTTCAACCGATCGCTACCGGCACCTACCCGCCTGTCCAACATCACTACTCTGGACGGCTCTGACTTAGAATACGTGGACAACTACAAATACTTAGGTGTCTGGTTAGACTGTAAACTCTCCTTCCAGACCCACATCAAACATCTCCAATCCAAAGTTAAATCTAGAATTGGCTTCCTATTTCACAACAAAGCATCCTTCACTCATGCTGCCAAACATGCCCTTGTAAAACTGACCATCCTACCAATCCTCGACTTTGGCGATGTCATTTACAAAATAGCCTCCAATACCCTACTCAACAAATTGGATGCAGTCTATCACAGTGCAATCCGTTTTGTCACCAAAGCCCCATATACTACCCACCATTGCGACCTGTACGCTCTCGTTGGCTGGCCCTCGCTTCATACTCGTCGCCAAACCCACTGGCTCCATGTCATCTACAAGACCCTGCTAGGTAAAGTCCCCCCTTATCTCAGCTCGCTGGTCACCATAGCATATCCCACCTGTAGCACACGCTCCAGCAGGTATATCTCTCTAGTCACCCCCAAAACCAATTATTTCTTTGGCCGCCTCTCCTTCCAGTTCTCTGCTGCCAATGACTGGAACGAACTACAAAAATCTCTGAAACTGGAAACACTTATCTCCCTCCCTAGCTTTAAGCACCAACTGTCAGAGCAGCTCACAGATTACTGCACCTGTACATAGCCCACCTATAATTTAGCCCAAACAACTACCTCTTTCCCAACTGTATTTAATTTTTATTTATTTATTTTTCTCCTTTGCACCCCATTATTTTTATTTCTACTTTGCACATTCTTCCATTGCAAAACTACCATTCCAGTGTTTTACTTGCTATATTGTATTTACTTTGCCACCATGGCCTTTTTTGCCTTTACCTCCCTTCTCACCTCATTTGCTCACATTGTATATAGACTTGTTTATACTGTATTATTGACTGTATGTTTGTTTTACTCCATGTGTAACTCTGTGTCGTTGTATCTGTCGAACTGCTTTGCTTTATCTTGACCAGGTCGCAATTGTAAATGAGAACTTGTTCTCAACTTGCCTACCTGGTTAAATAAAGGTGTTCTCAACTAGCCTACCTGGTTAAATAAAGGTGTTCTCAACTAGCATACCTGGTTAAATAAAGGTGTTCTCAACTTGCCTACCTGGTTAAATAAAGGTAAAATAAATAAATAAATACAATTATGATACAGTTATAATGCATTATGATACTGTTATGATGCATTATGATACTGTTATGATGCATTATGATACTGTTATGATGCATTATGATACTGTTATGATGCATTATGATACTGTTATGATGCATTATGATACTGTTATGATGCATTATGATACAGTTATGATGCATTATGATACTGTTATGATGCATTATGATAGTTATAATGCATTATGATACTGTTATGATGCATTATGATACTGTTATGATGCATTATGATACTGTTATGATGCATTATGATACTGTTATGATGCATTATGATAGTTATAATGCATTATGATCAAGGTATAATGCGTAGTAATACTTGTCATGACCATTTATGACCTATTATAACGTCTGATCATAATGAACCCAACCTCCTCTAGGTGGTGCTGCGGAGCTGTCGAGGGTGGTGGACGTGGGGGACGAGGTACTGGAGGTCAACGGACGCTCGCTGCAGGGCCTCATGCATTACGACGCCTGGAACATCATCAAGGCCGTCAGCGAAGGCCCCGTGCAGCTTGTCATCAGGAAACCGCGGACCTCTGTATGACAGACATACAACAGACATATAGAACTAATTTGAAGAACCCGACGTACCTCGTAGAACACGTATGTCAGCTTGAGGTGACATAATATATAATCCAGGACTTTTGTATGACAGACATACAACAGACATATCTCAGAGAACTATACATATAGCTACGATGGTTGAAATGTTATTATCATGACATATTCTGATGAAACGGACAGACATTGCAAAGTGGTTATTTTGTTAAAGCAGACTGCAATTCGGTCCGGAATGTCAAATAGAGTGTCAAAACCAGATCGTGGAGTATGAAGCATTCTTTCTTTTATTATAATGTTTCATACAGGAGGACGAGAGGCTGTTATAGTGTTTTATACAGGAGGACGAGAGGCTATTATAGTGTCTTATACAGGAGGACGAGATACTATTATAGTGTTTTATACAGGATGATATTAGACTATTATAGTGTCTTATACAGGAGGACGAGAAACTATTATAGTGTTTTATACAGGAGGACGAGAAACTATTATAGTGTCTTATATAGGATGATATTAGACTATTATAGTGTCTTATACAGGAGGACGAGATACTATTATAGTGTCTTATACATGAGGACGAGATACTATTATAGTGTTTTATACAGGAGGATATTTGACTATTATAGTGTTTTATACAGGAGGACGAGAGGCTATTATAGTGTCTTATACAGGAGGGCAAGATACTATTATAGTGTCTTATACAGGAGGATATTAGACTATTATAGTGTCTTATACAGGAGGATATTAGACTATTATAGTGTCTTATACAGGAGGGCAAGATACTATTATAGTGTCTTATACAGGAGGATATTAGACTATTATAGTGTCTTATACAGGAGGATATTAGACTATTATAGTGTTTTATACAGGAGGATATTAGACTATTATAGTGTTTTATACAGGAGGATATTAGACTATTATAGTGTTTTATACAGGAAGACGAGAGGCTAATATAGTGTGTTTTACAGAAGGATAAGAGAGTGTCTTTATGGTGGCATCTTGGAATACGCTTGGAAAGCGTTCCACAGGGATGCTGGCCCATGTTGACTTCAATGCTTTCCCACAGTTGTGTCTAGTTGGCTGGATGTCCTTTGGGTGGTGGACCATTCTTGATACACATGGGAAACTGTTGAGTGTGAAAAACCCAGCAGCGTTGCAGTTCTTGACACAAACTGGTGGGCCTGGCACCTACTACCATACCCTGTTCAAAGTCTTTTGTCTTGCCTATTCACCCTCTGAATGGCTCACAGACACAATCCAGGTTTCAAAGGCTTAAAAAGTCCTTCTTCAACCTGTCTCCTCCTCTTCATCTACACTGATTGAAGTGGATTTAACAAGTGACATCAACAAGGATCATAGTTTTCACCTGGATTCACCTGGTCAGTGTCATGGAAAGAAAATGTGTATTTAATGTTTTGTACACTCAGTGTTGTATACTAGTATAACTGCTGTTGTTTATAATCAACTGCCGTTTGTGGACAATCAGCTCAATCAGACTTCACTACAGCAAAAGTTGTTTTTTTCTCTCTTAAAATGTGATTATTTTATGAATAACATTAAATTGTCACTTTGCCTTTAAAACCTTTACCTCTTATTTGAACCAACCTTATTTTATGTCAAGGTATCGGTCAGTGTACCCTGTAGGTATCCTCTCAGTTTACCCTGTAGGTATCCTCTCAGTTTACCCTGTAGGTATCCTCTCAGTTTACCCTGTAGGTATCCTCTCAGTTTACCCTGTAGGTATCCTCTCAGTGTACCCTGTAGGTATCCTCTCAGTTTACCCTGTAGGTATCGGTCAGTTTACCCTGTAGGTATCGGTCAGTTTACCCTGTAGGTATCGGTCAGTTTACCCTGTAGGTATCCTCTCAGTTTACCCTGTAGGTATCCGGTCAGTGTACCCTGTAGGTATCGGTCAGTGTACCCTGTAGGTATCCTCTCAGTTTACCCTGTAGGTATCCTCTCAGTTTACCCTGTAGGTATCCTCTCAGTTTACCCTGTAGGTATCCTCTCAGTGTACCCTGTAGGTATCCTCTCAGTTTACCCTGTAGGTATCCTCTCAGTGTACCCTGTAGGTATCCTCTCAGTTTACCCTGTAGGTATCCTCTCAGTGTACCCTGTAGGTATCCTCTCAGTGTACCCTGTAGGTATCCTCTCAGTGTACCCTGTAGGTATCCGGTCAGTTTACCCTGTAGGTATCCTCTCAGTTTACCCTGTAGGTATACTCTCAGTGTACCCTGTAGGTATCCTCTCAGTGTACCCTGTAGGTATCCTCTCAGTTTACCCTGTAGGTATCCTCTCAGTGTACCCTGTAGGTATCCATCAGTGTACCCTGCAGGTATCCTCTCAGTTTACCCTGCAGGTATCCTCTCAGTTTACCCTGTAGGTATCCTCTCAGTTTACCCTGTAGCTATCCTCTCAGTTTACCCTGTAGGTATCGGTCAGTTTACCCTGTAGGTATCCTCTCAGTTTACCCTGTAGGTATCGGTCAGTTTACCCTGTAGGTATTCCGTCAGTTTACCCTGAAGGTATCCTCTCAGTTTACCCTGTAGGTATCCTCTCAGTTTACCCTGTAGGTATCCTCTCAGTTTACCCTGTAGGTATCCTCTCAGTTTCCCCTGTAGGTATCGGTCAGTTTACCCTGTAGGTATCCTCTCAGTTTACCCTGTAGGTATCCTCTCAGTGTACCCTGTAGGTATCCTCTCAGTGTACCCTGTAGGTATCCTCTCAGTGTACCCTGTAGGTATCCTCTCAGTTTACCCTGTAGGTATCCTCTCAGTTTACCCTGTATGTATCCTCTCAGTTTACCCTGTAGGTATCCTCTCAGTTTACCCTGTAGGTATTCTCTCAGTGTACCCTGTAGGTATCCTCTCAGTGTACCCTGTAGGTATCCTCTCAGTGTACCCTGTAGGTATCCTCTCAGTGTACCCTGAAGGTATCCTCTCAGTTTAACCTGTAGGTATCCTCTCAGTGTACCCTGTAGGTATCCTCTCAGTGTACCCTGTAGGTATCCATCAGTGTACCCTGCAGGTATCCTCTCAGTTTACCCTGTAGGTATCCTCTCAGTGTACCCTGTAGGTATCGGTCAGTTTACCCTGTAGGTATCCATCAGTTTACCCTGTAGGTATCGGTCGGTTTACCCTGTAGGTATCCGCTCAGTTTACCCTGTAGGTATCGGTCAGTTTACCCTGTAGGTATCGGTCAGTGTACCCTGTAGGTATCCTCTCAGTTTACCCTATTTGAAAGCTGAGTTGGATTAGAGCTACGGCGTTATGCTACTGGAGTTGAGTTGGATTAGAGCTACGGCATTATGCTACTGGAGTTGAGTTGGATTAGAGCTACAGCCTACTGGAGTTGAGTTGGATTAGAGCTACAGCCTTATGCTACTGGAGTTGAGTTGGATTAGAGCTACGGCCTTATGCTACTGGAGTTGAGTTGGATTAGAGCTACGGCGTTATGCTACTGGAGTTGAGTTTGATTAGAGCTACGGCCTTATGCTACTGGAGTTGAGTTGGATTAGAGCTACGGCCTTATGCTACTGGAGTTGAGTTGGATTAGAGCTACGGCCTTATGCTACTGGAGTTGAGTTGGATTAGAGCTACGGCGTTATGCTACTGGAGTTGAGTTGGATTAGAGCTACGGCCTTATGCTACTGGAGTTGAGTTGGATTAGAGCTACGGCCTTACTCTACTGGAGTTGAGTTGGATTAGAGCTACGGCCTTATGCTACTGGAGTTGAGTTGGATTAGAGCTACGGCCTTACTCTACTGGAGTTGAGTTGGATTAGAGCTACGGCCTTACTCTACTGGAGTTGCATTGTACGGGATTTAATGTGCGTGCATGATGTGCATATCGGGTTCCAATCCAATGCTCTAAACCTGATATTTGAACATAAGACATTTTAGAAATGAATTGAAATGATTCATTTTAATGATTAAGTATAGAGTACGTTGAAGTTTCTACTTTATCCATATTTATAACATATTTTTTATCTCCTGAAATTCCACACCATTGATTTAACGTGTCTTACTGTTAAAGGTGTTGAAAGATATACAGTACAGACTAACCACATGTGTTTACCGTTTTTAGTTCTCTCTCTGAAATACAACAGAACCTGATGTCCCACCATTCATGTGACATGTATGGTAGGTTACTGTAAATGTGACAATGTGACATGTCTGGTAGGTTACTGTAAATGTGACATGTCTGGTAGGTTACTGTAAATGTGACATGTCTGGTAGGTTACTGTAAATGTGACATGTATGGTAGGTTACTGTAAATGTGACATGTCTGGTAGGTTACTGTAAATGTGACATGTCTGGTAGGTTACTGTAAATGTGACATGTATGGTAGGTTACTGTAAATGTGACATGTCTGGTAGGTTACTGTAAATGTGACATGTCTGGTAGGTTACTGTATCTGGCAGGGTTCAAACCGTGTATTACAATACCCACAGCTCTTACATTCTGAAGCACAACTCTTTATTTCAGAACGCTGGTTGTAAATATTGTCTCGTGTTACTGTACATTTGAATTAGGCTTTCCATTGGTTTAATGGCAATTTAAAATGTCATTTTGAATTGTATGACTGCAAGGTATGTTTAGATTTTTGTTTGTGTATGTGAGATCATTAACACATATATACACTTGGAGAATTTGTACATTACAGGGCTATTTTAACGGCAATGGTTGAAATATATGCTCAGAATATCGCTCTAATCTTGGGTTTTATGCGGTTGATTTATTAAAATAAATGATATTCTGTTGCTGTAAAGGAACTGATCTGCTGTTGAATATCTTCTGATAATGGTGGTTAACAAAAAACAACAAACTTTTGGTCAAATTCAGGTTTTTCTTCTGTTTTGTTCATGTTCTTTTAATGTGTACATTATTATTATTTTTATTATTATATTTTTTTTGCATTTGGTTTTGATATTACATACAGACAGGAAATCCAAGTTTGCTCACTTACATGAGTGGTCAAAAGTAGTGCACTACATAGGGAATAGGATGCCATTTTGAACTAAATTAGAGTAGATTGATACGTTGTGTGTGTGTGGCAGGGAACATAGTCCCTGTGGTGCAGGGTAGGCAACCCTGTTCCTGAAGGGCTTCAGGTACAGCAGGATATGGTTCCAACTACGCGCCACATCTGACCAACTGAGCTAATTGATCAGTTCAGTGATTGCCTAAATTCATCACACCTGGTCTTCTAGGTTGTTTAAGTCCAAACATGAGGTGCTTGCGGGAGGGTTGCCTTACCCTACTGTGGTGCTATGATAAAGGCCCTATTCAGGAAGTGTCTCATAAATGGCTAATACAGTCTTGTGACCGCTGACCTGGATTCGAATCCTAGTCGGTGTCACCTTTCACACAGCACCAGGACCTGTACTCTTAAAGCATCTCACAGTAGGAGTGCTGATCTAGAATCAGTGTATGTTTTTACATCATAATAATTACAGTATATGGACAGGATCGATCTGATCCTAGATCAGCACTTATATTCTAAGACGCTTTGTGAATATGGGCCCAGAGTTAAATTAATAGTTGATTGGATGTGGTATTTCTGTAAAAAAAAATATTTTTGTACAAATCTGAATCAGTAATGTACACATTTTCAGTGTCATTAAAGCGTGTTCAATTGTCTATTTTAACTGTGCACTGTCTGTGTAATGGTTTTCTTCCGTTGAAGAAGAGGACCAAAGCGCAGCGTGGTAAGTGTCCATGGTATTTATTTAAACACATAAACTGAACACTCCATACAAAAACAATAAACGTAATGTGAATAACCAAAACCGAAAACAGTACCGTGTGGTGTAAAACACAGGCACGGAAACAATCACCAACAAACAAACAGTGAAACCCAGGTTACCTAAGTATGATTCTCAATCAGAGACAACTAACGACACCTGCCTCTGATTGAGAACCATACTAGGCCGAACACAGAAAAACAACCTAGAAACACAAAATATAGAATGCCCACCCAGCTCACGTCCTGACCAACACTAAAACAAGGAAAACCTAAAAGAACTATGGTCAGAACGTGACAGTCTGGAGGTATGTGTTCAGTTAACATGTTAAAACCTTCAGTTCAAGTCTTCTTTTTCCTTGAAATCACCTTTTCTAAACTCAGTTTATTATTCTAGAAGTAGATTTTTCTAGAAATAGATTTTTCTAGAAGTAGATTTCAAGAGAGTGAAGACTTGTTAGAGTAAGCACGTCATTCAGCCTTCACGTCATTCAGCCTTCACGTCATTCAGCCTTCACGTCATTCAGCCTTCACGTCATTCAGCCTTCACGTCATTCAGCCTTCATGTCATTCAGCCTTCACGTCATTCAGCCTTTATTTAACCAAGACAGAGCCTGGACTTTAGAAACCGATTTAATTTAGAAGCTCCTCTTATCCTCTTGGGCTCCCGAGTAGCGCAACGGTCTAAGGCACTGCATCTCGGTGCTTGGGGTGTCATTACTGGTTCGATTCCAGGCTGTATCACAACTAGCCGTGATTGGGGCGCACAATTGGCCCAGCGTCGTCCTGGTTCTGGTTTGGCCGGGGTAGGCCGTCTTGGTAAATAATAATTTCTTAACTGACTTGCCTAGTTAAATAAAGGTGAAATAAAATCCAGAGTGACTGAAATTTAGGAGGGATGGAAGGGCCAAGAGACCAGAGGTGACAGAGTGGAGTACTTGGGTTGGGGTGTAAGGGTTTGAGCACAGCCTTAAAGTAGGGAGGGGAAGTTATTATTGCTGCTCTGTAGGCAAGTGCCATGGTCTTGTAGTGAATACAAGCTTCGACTGGATGCCAGTGAAGTGTGCGGAGGAGCAGGGTGACTTAGGGAAAACGTAGGAAGGTTGAACACCAGGCGGGCTGTGGTGTTCTGGATAGGTTACAGGGGTTTGATGGTTGAAGCGGGGAAACCAGCAAAACAGCGAGATGCAGTAGTCTAGACTGGAGATGACAAGTGCCTGAATTAGGAATTGCACCGCTTCGTGTGTGAGGAAAGGTGGTACTCTACGGCTGTCGTAGAGCATGAACCAGCAGGGGCGAGTCACTTGTTTGAGTTCTGTGTGAGTGGGACCAGTGGACTCAATAGACTTGAGTGAATAAGGAGTGGATGTCGTCAACCTTCTTTTCAAAGGGGTTGACAAAGTAATCCGCAGAGAGGGAGGAGGCGGGGGTGGAGGATTAAGGAGGCAGAAGAAGGTGGAAAAGAGTTTCCTAGGTTTAGAGGCAGAAAAGGGTGGAAAAGAGTTTCCTAGGTTTACAGGCAGGAGAAGGTGGAAAAGAGTTTCCTAGGTTTAGAGGCAGAAAAAGGTGGAAAATAGTTTCCTAGGTTTAGAGGCAGAAAAAGGTGGAAAAGAGTTTCCTAGGTTTAGAGGCAGAAAAAGGTGGAAAATAGATTCCTAGGTTTAGAGGCAGAAAAAGGTGGAAAAGAGTTTCCTAGGTTTAGAGGCAGAAAAAGGTGGAAAATAGTTTCCTAGGTTTAGAGGCAGGAGAAGGTGGAAAAGAGTTTCCTAGGTTTAGAGGCAAAAGCTTGAAATTTAGAGTGAAAGGAAGTGGCTTTAACAGTGGATACAGAGGAAGAGAAGGTAGAGAGGCGGGAGTGAAAGAATGAAAAGGCCTCCGGAAGTTTAGTTTTTCTCCATTTTTGCTCAGCTGACCACAGCCCTGTTTGGTAAGCTCCCCATGAGTCACTCGGCCACGGAGCAGGAGGAGAGGGCCCAGTCAGCCGGGAAAAACGGGTACAGTGCAAGTCATAGGATGTAGAAAGGGAGGAGAGTAGGGTCAAAGAGGCAGAACCAGGAGACCGGAGCGAGAAGGATTTAGCAAAAGGGAGAGATGATAGGATAGAAGAGGAAAGAGTAGTGGGAGAGAGAGAAGAGTGTGACTAAATTTAGGCAGTACTAAATACTAACACTAATTTTTAATTGCCTTGCAGAGGTGAAACCACTCCCCCTCCATAAAAAGCTACTAATTATTAAAACAACAACAATCACAAATTGCACTGCCCCTTGATCCTGGTTGATGTGTCAACAATCAGCTGCAAGTTATGAGCAGTCAGCAGATCACACACCAAGTAGGCTACTGGGAAGACAGTCAGCAGATCACACACCAAGTAGGCTACTGGGAAGACAGTCAGCAGATCACACACCAAGTAGGCTACTGGGAAGACAGTCAGCAGTTCACACACCAAGTAGGCTTCTGGGAAGACAAGTCAGCAGTTCACACACCAAGTAGGCTACTGGGAAGACAGTCAGCAGTTCACACACCAAGTAGACTTCTGGGAAGACAGTCAGCAGTTCACACACCAAGTAGGCTTCTGGGAAGACAAGTCAGCAGTTCACACACCAAGTAGGCTTCTGGGAAGACAGTCAGCAGATCACACACCAAGTAGGCTACTGGGAAGACAGTCAGCAGTTCACACACCAAGTAGGCTTCTGGGAAGACAGTCAGCAGTTCACACACCAAGTAGGCTTCTGGGAAGACAAGTCAGCAGTTCACACACCAAGTAGGCTTCTGGGAAGACAAGTCAGCAGTTCACACACCAAGTAGGCTTCTGGGAAGACAGTCAGCAGTTCACACACCAAGCTAGCTTGCAAAAAGACAGTACTAGACAACAACAGATTAAGGCAAAAATGATATCAGGAGTCCTTTAGCCTATAGAATGAACCCCTGCCAGTTAATTAAATACTGTAGACAATTTGACTGAGATTAATAATGGCGCCGAAGGGGACGGCTGCCGTTTTACGGGCTCGTAACCGACTGTTCTACTGTGTGTTTTTCTGCATTGTTTTTAACTTATTTTGTACATAATGTTGCTGCTACCGTCTCTTATGACCGAAAAGAGCTTATGGAATCAGAACAGTGATTACTCACCTCGAACTGGACGAAGAACCAAATCCCTGTCAACGTGCCATCACTGGAAAATAAACTGGATGATCTCCACTCGAAACTATCCTACCAGTGGGACATTAAAAAATGTAATATATTATGTTGACGCGTGGCGTGACGCTTGGCATTCAGGCCAAAGAGTTAAACATTGGTTTCATCAGACCAGAGAATCTTGTTTCTCATGGTCTTAGAGTCTTTAGATGCCTTTTGGCAAACTCCAAGAAGGCTGTCATTTGCCTTTTACAGAGGAGTGGCTTCCGTCTGGCCACTCTACCATGAAGGCCTGATGCTGCAGAGATGGTTGTTCTTCTGGAAGATTCTCCCATCTCCACAAAGGAACTCTGGAGCTCTGTCAGAGTGACCATCAGGTTCTTGGTCACCTCCCTGACCAAGGCCCTTCTCCCCCGATTGCTCGGTTTAGCTGGGCAGCCACCTCTAGGAAGAGTCTTCAAATTAAGAATGATGGAGGCCACTGTGTTCTTGGGGACCTTCAATATGGCAGAAATGTTTTGGTACCCTTCCCCAGATCTGTGCCTCGACACAATCCTGTCTCTGAGCTCTATGGACAATTCCTTCGACATCACGGTTTGGTTTTTGCTCTGACATGGGCTGCATTTCAAACTTATTAAAGACACACCCTCGTCCACTTATCCTCGCCTTATGCCCTTGGGGGTGTTGGGGTAGGGTCCTTGTTCCTTGTCAATCATTGGCTTATTGGTGAAATCAGCAGTCAAACAATATCTTCTTTAAGTAAATCAATCAAACCTTTATTAATGCAATTGCAGACAGAAGTTGACAACAGAAACACAGCACGTATGTTTCAGAGTAAATTCTGCAAAATAAAAAAGGTCAAAGTTGCTTTAATATACTTGCAGTCGAGTGATGTAACTGCCTACATCAACACCTTCTACTCATGAGACCAAGCCCATGCATATACAGTTATACATACTCGCATGAGAAAGCAATAGTCCAGTGTTTTCTAAGGGCTCAGCAGTAATGTTATATTCCCATGTGGCTTACAGTGAGTGGTATGTTTGATTTATCTCTTATCTATTTACTCCCCTGCAGAGGTCTGTGTCTATGTATCGCTTTTAGCCTTGAGGCGCTTTCTCACAGACTGCACACACATCCCCCAGACCGTTTCTTATAAGAGGCAGAGACTAGAAAAGAACTGTGGAACAGTATTAAACCTTATACTGCTTATATTGTTAATCTGTAGTCCAGAACCCTATAAATGTAGTGGGGGAGGGTCTTATAACCATTCCCCTTCTATTAATACAACATAAGCATAATCAATTATTATAATACATCAATCATTTGGTGCAGCCCCTATCATGACCCCAAGGTGACCCACATCAGGGGAATCCCTATCACCATCTTGGATGTCGGTCCAAACGATTAGCCAAACAAGGGAAGTTTGTAACGTAAGCCCCTCAACCCTCGTTTTTTGATCTAGCTTGCGAGTGTACAATTATTTTCACTTCGTGGCCTGAAACGCCCCATAATTCAATTCGCATTGATTGTACATTCGCTAAGAAAAGTCAGCCGAAACTTTGAACCTCAACTTCAATATGGATAAGTCGACAAGTGTAAGTGAAAATTGTGCTACTAATGCAGGCACAAACACGTCTCGCAAAAAGTAATGATGTTTTTGCTTGGTTATCTTTTGGAAATTGTAGAAATAAAACATTTTCCTTCTTCAGAAGTTCCAGCTAATTAATTAGCTAGCTATCATACAGTAGGCAGGCTAACGTCAGTTAGGTAATTAATTAGCTATCATACAGTAGGCAGGCTAACGTCAGTTAGGTAATTAATTAGCTAGCTATCATACAGTAGGCAGGTTAACGTTAGTTAGCTAATTAATTGTGCTAGCTATCATACAGTAGGCAGGCTAACGTAAGTTAGCTAATTAATTAGCTATTATACACCAGGCAGGCTAACGTTAGTTAGCTAATTAATTAGCTAGCTATCATACAGTAGGCAGGCTAACGTTAGTTAGCTAATTAATTAGTTAGCTATCATACAGTAGGCGTATATTAATAATTATATATTTAATATAAGTAGACATGCACTCATAATTGACTGTAGCCCATATCAAGCACCCACAAGCTCCCGGCGGCTGGAAACGCAATCATCACGGGATGAACGAGTGATGACTTTCCGGGCAAGTGCAGTCCATCTACAAAAATCATTCCTTCCTCCCTCGTTCTGCAAGTGTCCGCTTCACTTGAGGGCTGAGGGATGGTCTTTTAAGTGTTGGAATGCAGCCATGCACTGTCAACTGTGGGACCTTGTATAGACAGGTGTGTGCCTTTCCAAATCATGTCCAGCCTATTGAATTTACCACAGGTTGACTCCAATCAAGTTGTAGAAACAGCTCAAGGATGATCAATGGAAACAGAATGCACCTGAGCTCGATTTTGAGTCTCATAAAACTTGCTTTATGGTCTAAATTTAAGATGATGATTAGGTATAAGGTTAGCAGTGTGGTTAAGGTTAGGTTTCAAATCTGGTAAAAAAAAAAAGCAGTGGTGGAAATAGGCGGGGTTTATGACTTTGTGGCTGTGGTAACTAGCGACGACCTTAGTCGGAGTTAAAGCGATGTTGGTTTCACTTTAAGACTAACAGTCGGCTCATAGTTTTAGCACAGATGGAACAATGAGCCAGATATTTCACCGGATATATAAATATGAATCATCCGGTTGGCGTTTCCAAACATGGCGATAAATGGAAGCCCAGTGTCCGGTTAGTTGAAGAACATATCGCGAGATCTTATTTTGGCCGAAATTCTGCACATTTTCTCATCACTGAAACATTTGATCTCTTACCGGTTATCGATTTACAAAATTTGAATCTGTAACAAACCGAGTGGAATGCTTTTTGCAGACTTTACACTTTGCCAGAAGTTTTTTTTCATTCTCTCCATTTTAATTGATTGCACACGCGAACATCACAGAGTAGGCGTTCCCCATCGGAAAAATCCAAATAAATGCCAGAGGATCTCACTAACTGGCGCTTGTTCGGCCCGTTATGATTCATTTGCCTTCATTGGAAACGACAGGCTCAGGTCTATCTTGGTTAATAACAATCTTTGATCTTAGCTTTACAGATCGCCATTATTGGGTTTAGCAGTGCATAGCGATTAAGAGTGCAGCCTGGGGCTTTAGGAGTAAAAGTGGAACAGCCTATTTTAATGAAATCCATCGAAGTGCGGAACTACTACTACTGCCGACTCCTGCTGTATAATAGTATCATCATCGGTTGTTATTCGAGATGATATCAGCTACGAGCTGAAACGGTACGAGGATCGGACACCTGGAATACAACCAAAGCAGTATCAGCCAGCCCAGCTCCATCGAACATTCAGTTTACTGGAAATACATCAGTCCTTTTGATGGGATGTTATTTTGCCTTTATTAGAGAAGAGAAGCCATTCCCGTGGGGTTTATTTCATGGGGATGTGTTCAAGACAAGAGAGAATACAAAAAGACGTCAACATCGTAATTCAAAGGTGCAAGGCAGAGAAAGACTGCCTTTTCTCTGGTGAGTGTGTCTGTGTACAGTAGTGGATCCTGTTCCACCCAGGTTAATAAAGCCGTATGTTGATTTTCACACACACACACACACACACACTCATCCGTTTCGTCCTTGTCCTCGAAACATCAAAAGCATCTTCTAGACACAGTTGTCAACATCACAAATGAATCAAATTATTGACCGACATTTTATTTGATAGGTGTGTGTGCGATGATTAAATTGGTGAAGCCTAAAGTGTCTTGAGTTATCATTACATTTTGGTGTGGCAAAACATTAGACCATGGTACGGAAAGTTTTAATTTTGTAAATGTGACTAATTATTTGAAACATTTAAAATAGAATGGAGTAGAAAAACAACATTAATATGCTTGTCATGATGACACGGCTTTGCTTCAACATCCCTACAGATTGACGGACAGCCATAATATTGATGACACCAGCCGTAGCAAGTCTATTCGCCGATCGACGTTAGTTGTACCGGACATAGGCTAACGGTTGTGTAAACTTATACTGACACATTAACGCAACATATAAAGTGTTGGTCCCATGTTTCATGAGCTGAAATAAAATATCCCAGAAATGTTTCATATGCACTAAAATCTTATTTCTCTCAAATGTTGTGCACAAATTATTTTTTACATCCATGTTAGTGAGTATTTATCCTTTGCCAAGATAATCCATCTACCTGACAGGTGTGGCATATCAAGAAGCTGATTAAACAGCATGATCATTATACAGGTGCACCTTGTGCTGGGGACAAGTTGCGGGAGTGTGCATATTGGCAGGCTGACAGCAAGAATGTCCACCAGAGAATTAAATGTTAATTTCTCTATCATAAGCTTTTTAGAGAATTTGTCAGTATGTCCAACAGTTCGGCGTCGTAACCATCTTCAGTGGGCCAATGCTCACCTTCGATGGCCTTGCTGGAGAAGTGTGCCAGGATGAATCCTGGTTTCAACTGTACCAGGAAGATGGCAGACAGCGTGTATGACATCATGTGGACGACATCAACGTTGTGAAGTGTGCCCCATGGTGGGGTTATGGTATGGGCAGGCAGAAGCTACGGACAACAAACAGTTGCATTTTATCGATGGCAATTTGAATGCACAGAGATACCGTGACGAGATCCTGAGGCCCGTTGTCCTGCCATTCAGCCACTGCCATCATCTCATGTTCAGCATAATAATGCACGGTCCCATGTTGCAAGGATCTGTACACAATTCCTGGAAGCTGAAAATGTCCCAATTCTTCTATGGCCTGTATACTCACCAGATATGTTACCTCTTGAGCATGTTTGGGATGCTCTGGAGTTCCAGCCAATATCTAGCGTCTTCAGTCATTTGAGGAGTGGGACAACTGTCCACAGCCTGATCAACTATATATGAATGAGATGTGTCGTGCTGCATAGTTAAATAAAGGTGTTGTGCTCCATAGCATAGTTCAATAAAAACAAAATGGTGGTCACATCAGATACTGACCACACCCCTTTTTTTTTCTTCTTAAATGTATCTTTGACCTGTAATGCATATCTGTATTCCTAGTCATGTGACATCCATAGATTAGGGCCTAATTAATTCATTGATATGAACTGTAACTCTTAGTAAAAACTTAGAAATTGTTGCATGTTGTGATTTTATTTTTTTGTTGAATGTAATATTGGCCACAATTTTTTTTGACCTCCTTTTTTATATATTTTGTCATTCAGTGGGCACCCCCTTTCAATGTTTCCATGGAAACTGCATTTGTTGAAAGGGGACTCCCCCCCCCCCCCCCCCCCTTTCTTCTCCCTGTGGCCTGGCATAGCAGTGGCTAGGTTAATAACCCTCCTCTTTGGTTTCTGTTCTGACCGGTTCTGTTTCTCCTGTTATTTTTTTCAGATTTCAGATACTCTGATGCCACCTTCACCTTCACCTATTCCAAAGGCTCCAGAAGGTACAGTACAACGTTCAGAGATTTACACTTACTGGGTCATGGCTTGTCTACTGGTTGTCATCAGGGCTGGTTGTTTACACGTTCTGTATCTTACTGGGCTTGTCTACTGGTTGTCATCAGGGCTGGTTGTTCAGCTGGGTTTTTCATATAAATGATGTGTGTTTGCTGGGGCGAGGGGGGGGGGGGGGCTGGACCGTTGGACCTACCTTTAAAACCACTTGACAGTCCCCCTGTGAGGCACAAATTAACTACCAGGACTGCCCTCCTTCAGGCCTGTAATTCATCGGATATATATGCTAATTTTAAATGATGCTGTTGGTCTGAACCTACAGTACCTAACCGTTGCTCACTGGACCAGCACCATTATTGATGAGACTGGTCCCAGGCCCTGATACATTTAGGTATGTCTGGTATATGATAAGACTTCATTTTCGTCAAGTTTTCTAATATGGTTGACTCTGTAGTCGTTATTACATCCTAGACATGGGTAGGGTTGACTCTGTAGACATTATTATATCCTGGACTTGGGTAGGGTTGATTCTGTAGTCATTTAAAAAATGTCTTCCTGATCTGAAACTCGTGCTACATGTTAATAAAACCACAGTTGTGTCATTCTCTAGGTTTCGTAATACTGACCCTGGGTACCTGCTTATTTTGCACATTTTAAATGGAGTCCAAATTGAGCAAGTTCCCCATTTTTTTTTAAATTTTATTTTTTATAATGACTTGGTTATTTTTGATTGACGATAAGCTCTCTCTTTTTAAAACGCACATTGAAATGCTGAGAATAAAGTTTGGTTTCTTTTTTGTAGAAAGAATTCCTGTCTCACTTTGGAAGATTGTTCAAGCAACTCTTCTCCCAGTAGTTGATTATGTTGATCTAATCTCCATGCATTCTCTGTTTTTAAAACCTTCAGACTCAGTCCATCACTCAGCACTGTGGTTTACCACTGGGGACAGTCTTCATACACATCACTGCATTTTGTATAGTTCTGTTGGCTGGCAGTCTCTGACTTCCAGAAGGGCATTTTGTATGTGAAGCAGTTCTTCAGAGACTCCCCCCCCACTACCTCAGCTCCCATATTAATTGGAGATCCAGCCCTCCCCCTGGCTGGTTCTGGGTGTCCTGCGGGTCTCCACTGAGCTGGGGGGGAAAATACTTGTTTTTATTCCCACAGCTCGTGGAATAGCCTTTAGGCCACCTTGAAGCTGGACTCGCTGATCTCCATTGGTCAGTTTAGATCCATTCTGAGGGAGATGATGTAATAGTTGTTTTTGATTCATCTTGTTTTTATTGTGTTGACCCCCCCCCCCCCCCCCCCCCCCCCCAGTAGGGTCAACTCTGTAGTTACCCAGAATGTAATATGATTGAAATGGGAAACTCTCTGTATGGTGACGCAAGTCTTTTAGATGTTGTTCACACAAACTTTATCTTCAATGTTATATTCCATTTTGTTGCAAGTGATACCTCTCTGGCCATTCCACAGTTAGCTGCCAAAATAAAGGAAACATCTGAGTAAACGAAGGATACACAGTATATTGAAAGCAGGTGCTTCCACACAGGAAGTTCCAGACACTTGTATAATCTATGCCAAGGTGCAATGAATCTGTTCTGGCTGGTGGCGGCCCAACGCCCTATTAAGAGACTTTATGTTGGTGTTTCCTTTATTTTGGCAGATACCTTTAGTGGCAGGCTACACACAGAACGGGACAGCTGGATAGGGGAAATGGCTTGAGTCGCACAAAACGCAAGGCAACATTGTGGAAGAAGTTTTGGAATGACACAATTGCACCTGTAGAACATCTAAGGACCTGCGGTCGTGATACTTATGATGCCAACATTTTAGAATACTGTAGTATTGTGTCATATGATACATTGATACCATCTCATATGATACCATGATACCATTTCATATGATACATTGATACCATGTCATATGATACATTGATACCATGTCATATGATACATTGATACCATGTCATATGATACATTGATACCATGTCATATGATACATTGATACCATCTCATATGATACCATTTCATATGATACCATGATACCATTTCATATGATACCATGATACCATTTCATTTGATACATTGATAGCATTTCATATGATACAATTTTCTACGATACTACCAACTTTTACCGGCCCTCAATCACCTGCTCTGTCCCCTCTTCACATCCCCTACCAGCCCTCACTCACCTGCTCTGTCCCCTCTTCACATCCTCTACCAGCCATCACTCACCTGCTCTGTCCCCTCTTCACATCCCCTACCAGCCCTCACTCACCTGCTCTCTGTCCCCTCTTCACATCCCCTACCAGCCCCCACTCACCTGCTCTGTCCCCTACCAGCCCTCACTCACCTGCTCTGTCCCCTCTTCACATCCCCTACCAGCCCTCACTCACCTTCTCTGTCCCCTCTTCACATCCCCTACCAGCCCTCACTCACCTGCTCTGTCCCCTAGCAGCCCTCACTCACCTGCTCTGTCCCCTCTTCATATCCCCTACCATTCCTCACTCACCTGCTCTGTCCCCTCTTCACATCCCCTACCAGCCCTCACTCGCCTGCTCTGTCCCCTACCAGCCCTCACTCACCTGCTCTGTCCCCTCTTCACATCCCCTACCAGCCCCCTCTCACCTGCTCTGTCCCCTCTTCACATCCCCTACCAGCCCTCACTCACCTGCTGTCCCCTCTTCACATCCCCTACCAGCCCCCTCTCACCTGCTCTGTCCCCTCTTCACATCCCCTAGCAGCCCTCACTCACCTGCTCTGTCCCCTCTTCACATCCCCTACCAGCCCTCACTCACCTGCTCTCTGTCCCCTCTTCACATCCCCTACCAGCCCTCACTCACCTGAGAGTGAGGGAGGGAGACTGGTGTGTTTATGAGAGTGAGGGAGGGAGACGGGTGTGTTTATGAGAGTGAGGGAGGGAGGGAGACAGTGGTGTTTTTATGAGAGTGAGGGAGACAGACAGTGGTGTGTTTATGAGAGTGAGGGAGACAGACAGTGGTGTGTTTATGAGAGTGAGGGAGGGAGGGAGACAGTGGTGTTTTTATGAGAGTGAGGGAGACAGACAGTGGTGTGTTTATGAGAGTGAGGGAGACAGACTGTGACGCCCTGAATTTTTCTGAACCGTCTCAGTACTTATCCTTCCAGTAGGGCGCTTTCCCGTTAATTCCCAATTAAATAGCCAGCATCAGCTGCGCAAAAGTGGGGTTGTGATGGAGACGTGAATGAGGATGTGTTCAACCCGCAGTTCCCGAAGCTTCTCTATTCCGTGTGTTTTGTAGCCTAATAGAGTTTACCCAGGATCGGATCCACTCTTTGCGTCCGTGGACTACACCTCTCCGTTCTTCGTGGCTTTTCTCCGCTGGAGATCTGTTGGCGTATTGTCTGACTGACCGACTGACTACAACCTTTTTGTATACGGTATTTCATTTGTTTTGATGTCATGTATACTGTGATATATGATTTATGTAGTTAGTTGTAGTTGAGGACTTAGTAAGAGTTGATAGGCTTTAAAGTTCTCTGGTAAAATAGTTGTTATATTGATTGTATGATTAATACTGGGTTTACGCTACACGGAATGAACGGACAAACATTGCGTGACAAAGGTCACTTGAGTTCACTGAACTCCTTTACCGGGCTGGACTCTTTTTAGGCCCGAGGTACGGGACATTTCTGGAGGAACCAGAACTCAATTTTATACTATTATGTGTGTGTAATCATTGATGTTGCTAATACAACCCACGCAAAAGAATACAGTTGTTTTTGAAGTTCTTTCCAATGTTTTAAGGGTTTATGAAAAGTTTATTTCCATCCTGGCTTTTACATAAGTCCTTTGTATTGGTGTAGACTTGACGGACCAGATGGGACTCATTCCCTTCCAAACCAAAAGGAGAAACCAATGTTTTCTGGCACCCCTATAAATAATAAGTCAAAACCTTTACAAGACGGGTGTGTTTATGAGAGTGAGGGACAGAGACGGGTGTGTTTATGAGAGTGAGGGACAGAGACGGGTGTGTTTATGAGAGTGAGGGACAGAGACGGGTGTGTTTATGAGAGTGAGGGACAGAGACGGGTGTGTTTATGAGAGTGAGGGACAGAGACGGGTGTGTTTATGAGAGTGAGGGACAGAGACTGGTGTGTTTATGAGAGTGAGACAGAGTGTGAAGAAGGGAGGGTGTGTGTCTGTGTTAATTAAAGAGTAAAGAAGGTTTCATGTAGTGTTTTCCCTTACTGACACACTGACATGCAGCTCATCATGCCTGTGTCATGCCTGTGTCTCACAGGAGGTTGGTGGCACCTTAATTGGGGAGGACTGGCTCGTGGTAATGGCTGGAGCGGAGTCAGTGGAATGGTATTAGACACATGGTTTCTGAAAGTACACTACCTGGGTAGTACAATGTCTAAGAAATAGGGTTCTATTTCTCACATGGCCACAGATTCTAAGAAGGGTGATGACTGGCAGGAACCATCAGCTGTTTAAAATAAAAAACACGATGCTTGTTGTCTTGTCGTTCGTCTGGCAGTACTTTATTTCAAAAGGAAAGACCTGTAAGGGCTGATTGACAGACATCTGTCACTCTGAAGCAGACAGTTTTTCCAAAGTGCAGCGAAAGCAATGAGGCCTTTTTTTTGTTTCTCAACCGAGACTCTTCTTCCTGTCGTTTCTCTCTGTGTGTGTGGACTCTGTCATTGTGGTAGAACAGGGAAGTCACATGTTTCCTGTCTACTGTAACATTCAGACACTTGTGAGAAACATCTGAAGTCTACTCTGAAAAAAACATGAAGGTTCTTTTAATAGGCTTGTCCCCGAGAGCCGTCGTCTTTTTAAATGTGTATTGTTTTCCCATATATAGACACACCCTGTGTTTCAATAAAAAATCAACTATATGTACTGAACGTGTCTTTTTTTTTTTTTTTAAGCACACAGTTTGATTAAATAATTAAGAGGGAGCCAGAGCTCAAGATAACCTGACCCCCTCCTCATGCTGCTGGCCTTCGCTGATTCTGCCTGCCTACCATTTCTACTGATCTCTGTGCCAGAGACTATTATAAATTATAAATCTCAAAATCATTATCATGTGGTTAGCATACATTCAATCTAAAGCTAAATAAGAATTATACGAATCTAAAGGTAACTGTGTAAATATAGCATACATAAAAGCCAACAAATAGAAACATTGCAGCCTGCGGGTAGAAAATATCCTGATTTAAAATAAATATGTTATATATACATCACATTGGCTATGCATGGCCTGTCTGCAATCAACTTTTTATTTATTTAACCAGGTAGGCTAGTTGAGAACAAGTTCTCATTTGCAACTGCGACCTGGCCAAGATAAAGCATAGCAGTGTGAACAGAGTTTCCTTTGCCAGTGAGCTCGGGACAGACACAGCTGTGGACTATTTGTGGATAAGAAGTAATCAGGTATTTTGTGACTTTCCATTGGATCAGAGCAATACATGTTTTTAAATACGTTTGAGGAACCTTAATCACACAGGGGTGCCTGTGTATTGCGACAGCCGTGCCTACTACTACGATTTCGAAATCGACGTCGGCAACTGGATCCTGTGAAGCGTGGGAGTGGGCGGATTTCCTCGTCCTTCTCGCCAGCCGTGATCTTGGGCAGCTTCACGGTAAGAAATGTGACCGTTCCTGGTGAAAAAACAATGTCCTATATCCCAGAGCTGGAGTAAATGACATTACTAAGCTGCTCCTGAATGGACTACGCCAGGACATGGACATTGATTCTATCGTAGTCCATGTGGGTTCTAATGACATAATGAAGAGCAGCTCTGAACAGTTGAAACTGGGTTTCAAAGAGCTGATTGAGTCTCTGCTAGACACTAATAAAATACCCATCATATCTGGCCCTGTGCCCTTTTCTGTATCGTGGCACTGAATGCTTAAGCAGGATTCTGATTATTGCAGCTCAATGGGTTTAACGTTTGTTGACAATTTCGATACCATTTGGAAACAAAATAATTTGTGTTCCTGGATCCTTTCACAGCATTATAAGTCTGCGTTGAGACAATGACTTATCAATGACCCAAGGCCAGCTCAGTTACCATTGTGTCGCTGAGTCATCATAATTCTTCAGCAAATGTACATTATACCTTAGCGTTGGCAGACAGAATGTAAGGAACCTAATTTATGTTGCTCTAACTGCCCTGAATGTTTCTACTTATCCTGCATACTTCCGTACTTTACATTTTTTTTGTTTTACAATGCAAAACATCCACATACAAATGACAACATGCAGTCGCACACAAATATCCACAACATCACCACTGCCCAGACCCACCTACACCCCCCCCCCCCCCCCCAACCACCATCTCCAGCTCCTGTATCACTCTCTGCACCATTTTGTTGTCTCGGTCACCCACGCACTTTCAACATTTAGATAATACCGTTTTTTACCTTCCATCGTGCCAGGACATGGACATTGATTCTATCGTAGTCCATGTGGGTTCTAATGACATAATGAAGAGCAGCTCTGAACAGTTGAAACTGGGTTTCAAAGAGCTGATTGACTCTCTGCTAGACACTAATAAATACCCATCACATCTGACCCTGTGCCCTTCTCTGAATCGTGGCATTGAACGCTTTAGCAGGATTCTTTCTCTTCACTAATTGGCTACGTGATTATTGCAGCTCAATGGGTTTAACGTTTGTTGAAATAATGTAATCAAACATTGTACATTAGAAGTGATGGAAATGAACGGTTAATGTAGGCTACTACTGGTGATATGAGGAAGTGATCAACACTAACAATCAAAGGGCAAACAACTCATGTTCTGGAGAGAGACGTGTGACAGACAGGTGTCTCCTGTGCCATGATTCATTTATTTTGTCACTGCACGACTAAATACATATCGGTCAACCCGCAGCCTATTGACCAAACAATCGACCGCTTGACTAAATGGGAGTCAGTCCTAGTTCTTAAATGGTTCTTCCTCTGCTCTTAAAGGTAAACTCTTACCTGATTCTTTGATTTAATTTTTTATTATTATTTAAAAACATTATTATTTTTTAAGAACCTTTAGTTAAACGTGGGGTTGTTGACGTGGCCTCTACGGTATTTCAGAATAACCCTTTTCATGGAGATCTACAGTCCTGTGGGTTTTCAGTCCAACCCTAATTTAACACACCTGATTCTACTAATTATCTGCTCAACAAGACCTTAACTAGCTGAATCAGATACAGTAAATTAGGATTGGACTGAACCTACAGGACAGTAGATCTCCAGGAAGAGGGTTGGACTGAACCTACAGGACAGTAGATCTCCAGGAAGAGGGTTGGACTGAACCTACAGGACAGTAGATCTCCGGGAAGAGGGTTGGACTGAACCTATAGGACAGTAGATCTCCAGGAAGAGGGTTGGACTGAACCTAGCCCTGTCATAGGCTGTGCTTTCTTACCCAGTCTATTGTTGGGTTAATTGAAAAATAACACACCCACTTTGAGCTTTGTGAATTAATAAATCCTGAATGTTGAAATGGAATGCGTAAAATAGGATTCAGTACATTTTAACTCCAAGAACTCCTGTCCTAAGGAGCAGGTGTTCAAGCCTATTTCACTGGTAGAGAATCAGTCAATCTGGCTTAAACCACAGGAAGTGTTGTGGTGGCAACCATGCCAAACCACCGTGCACCGTGTCCTCCCCTGGGAGTTTGATCCTCTCTCTAAACTACGCCGTAGATACAGTTGAAGTCTGAACTTTACATACACCTTAGCCAAATACATTTAAACTCAGTTTTTCACAATTCCTGACATTTAATTCTGGTAAAACTTCCCCGTCTTAGGTCAGTTAGGATCACCACTTTATTTTAAGAATGTGAAATGTCAGAATAATAGTAGAGAGAATGATTGATTTATTTCAGCTTTTATTTCTTTCATCACATTCCCAGTGGGTCAGAAGTTTACATACACTCAATTAGTATTTTGTAGCATTGCCTTTAAATTATTTATCTTGGGTCAAGCGTTTTGGGTAGCCTTCCACAAGCTTCCCACAATAAGTTGGGTGAATTTAGGCTCATTCCTCCTGACAGAGCTGGTGTAACTGAGTCAGGTTTGAAGGCCTCCTTGCTCGCACACACTTTTTCAGTTCTGCCCACAAATGTTCTATAGGATTGAGGTCAGGGTTTTGTGATGGTCACTCCAATACCTTGCCTTTGTTGTCCTTAAGCCATTTTGCCACAACTTTGGAAGTATGCTTGGGGTCATTGTCCATTTGGATGACCCATTTGCGACTAAGCTTTAACTTCCTGACTGATGTCTTGAGATGTTGCTTCTATACATCCACATAATTTCCCTTTCTGATGATGCCATCTATTTTGTGAAGTGCACCAGTCCCTCCTGCAGCAAGGCACCCCACAACATGATGCTGCCACCCAGTGCTTCACGGTTGGGATGGTGTTCTTTGGCTTGCAAGCCTCCCCCTTTTTCCTCCAAACATAACGATGGTCATTATGGCCAAACAGTTCTATTTTTGTTTCATCAGACTAGAGGACATTTCTCCAAAAAGTATGATCTTTGTCCTCATGTGCAGTTGCAACCCGTAGTCTGGCTTTTTTATGGCGGTTTTGGAGCAGTGGTTTCTTCCTTGCTGAGAGGCCTTTCAGGTTGATATAGTACTCGTTTTACTGTGGATATAGATACATTTGTACCTGTTTCCTCCAGCATCTTCACAAGGTCCTTTGCTGTTGTTCTTGGATTGATTTGCACTTTTCACACCAAAGTACGTTAATCTCTAGGAGACAGAACGCATCTCCTTCCTGAGCAGTATGACTGCTGCGTGGTCCCATGGTGTTTATACTTGCATACTATTGTTTGTACAGATGAACGTGGTACCTTCAGGCGTTTGGAAATTGCTCCCAAGGATGAACCAGACTTGTCTGTGGCTGATTTCTTTTGATTTTCCCATGTTGTCAAGCGAAGTGTCACTGAGTTTGAAGGTAGCCCTTGAAAAACATCCACAGGTACCCCTCCAATTGACTCAAATGATGTCAATTAGCCAATCAGAAGCTTCTGAAGCCATGACATGCTTTTCTGGAATTTCCCAAGCTTTTTAAAGGCACAGTCAACTTAGTGTATGTAAACTTCTGAACCACTGGAATTGTGATACAGTGAATTATAAGTTAAATAATCTGTCTGTAAACAATTGTTGGAAAAATGACTTGTGTCATGCACAAAGTAGGTGTCCTAACCGACTTGCCAAAACTATAGTTTGTTAACAAGAAATTTGTTGAGTGGTTGAAACACTTATGTTGGAGTCATTAAAACTCGTGTATGTAAACTTCTGACTTTTATATTTAACCAGTGTATTGGGCAAGAGCCATGGGATGTTTTTTCAATACCGTTGAGACCATTTTCATTTCAGTTTTTTAAATAAATGTAAATATTTGTAGCTACTTTTTAAGTAAATACCCGAGGTCACACCTGTGCAATACCTTTTTAAGGAGATAAAGAAGGTTGTGTTCTTCATTTCACCTGTCCTCAGTCCTGTGGTGTTTTGTTTACAAGTGCATAACCAATGTGAGCCGTTCCATCACTTGCTGTGGTACGCATCAGTTACATTATAGGAATTCGCAACTAAATAGCTAGAGACCTTTTTATAACTATTTAGTTAACTGTTTGAAATGTGGTCAATGCCGTGGTGCATTTGGTTTGCTAATGTGTAATGAGCATAACAAGATGCATTTTATTGGTTAGCTTCTTCCATTTATTAATCTTCTCTTGGTAACAGCAGAGAATCCCCTCCTGGATCAAGAGCCTTGTTGTCTAATTATTTGCTTTGTGCGTGCAGCGAACTGTGAGTGACATTTTGTATAGTTTGGGTCAGAGACGATAAAATGTTCGAAATATGTTCGTTAGCTTTTAGTTATCATTCTCTATAGGATTTTACATGTACTTGTTAGCATTGCTAACCTTCGGATTACAGAGCCTCAGTGGTGTTTGAAAACAGCGCCCTTGTGTTGATTGTTTTTTATAAGATAAGTTTAATGCTAGCTAGCAACTTACTTTGGCTCCTTGCTGCACTCGCATAACAGGTGGTCAGCCTGCCACACAGTTTCCTCGTGGATTGCAATGGTAATCAGCTATAATCGGCATCCAAAAAATACAGATTACAGATTGTTATGAAACTTGAAATCGGCCCTAATTAATCGGCCATGCCGGTCGACCTCTAGTCTGAGCACTGATAAAGGGATTGTGTGTTTCTGCTGTAACTCGGGCAGTTGTTGTTGCCATCCTGTACCTGTCCCGCAGGTGTGATGTTTGGATGTACCGATCCTGTGCAGGTTCTGTTACACGTGGTCTGCCACTGTGAGGATGATCAGCTGTCCGTTCTGGCTCCCTGTAGCTCTGTATTAGGCGTCTCACATGACGGACATTGCAATTTATTGCCCTGGTCACATCTGCAGTCCTCAAGCCTCCTTGCAGCATGCCTAAGGCACGTTCACGCAGATGAGCAAGGACCCTGGGCATCTTTCTTTTGGTGTTTTTCAGAGTCAAATTATCTTTGAAAGACAGGCTCCTGAAAAAGGGACGTTTCTTTTTTTGCTGAGTTTAGTTAGCTGCTAGCTAGCTAGTTAATCAATGTTCTGAGTCAGAGCAAGCGCAGCCAGCTAGTTAATCAATGTTCTGAGTCAGAGCAAGCGTAGCTAGCTAGTTAATCAATGTTCTGAGTCAGAGCAAGCGTAGCTAGCTAGTTAATCAATGTTCTGAGTCAGAGCAAGCTTAGCTAGCTAGTTAATCAATGTTCTGAGTCAGAGCAAGCTTAGCTAGCTAGTTAATCAATGTACTGAGTCAGAGCAAGAGTAGCTAGCTAGTTAATCAATGTTCTGAGTCAGAGCAAGCGCAGATAGCTAGTTAATCAATGTTCTGAGTCAGAGCAAGCGTAGCTAGCTATATAGCCTGATACCAGTGATGGTGTAGGCTGTAATCTGCATGTTGTTTGTGCAACAGAATCTTCTAAATCAATGCAAAATAGGCGAAGAATGAATATGTTAGCAACATGAAGTAGCTAAGAGATTAATGTACTGCACTGTGACCATCAGCCGGCTGGCATCCGGTACTGCAGTATGTCACCGTCAGCCAGACATCGCTGGGTCGTGGAGTATGGGGGTGGGGGTGGGGTGGGAGTGAGGAAATGGGCCAAAGGGGGGCTGGCTGCCAATGCGCCTGATGATCCATTGAGCCACACAGAGCCGCTCAGGTTTCCAGTTTCACCGGCTCCAGTGTTAAGTCAACCAGGAACTATTGCGTCAGGTTCATTTAGGATCTTATTGAAGCCTACACACTCAGATCACAGGAGAGACGATACACTAATGTACTGGTTTATAAGCCCAACTGGTTTCTGGGTATTTGTTTTCAGTTTACTGTAACTCTTGATAGCTACTGTTCACACCTGCCTCGTTCTGTCACTCTGACAACTGTTGACGTGAATGGGGGCTTTTGTAAAGGAATTTGATGGATGATAACGGTGATATTATGTGCTAATGTTTCCTCTTCTCCCTCAGGGTGTCGTACTCTGTGCACGTCTCTGATGACTACCCAGGTAAGAGACTGCGTCTTCACTGTCTCGACATGAGCTCACTGTGTGTCTCTGCATGGCTGTCGTCCATTATACTACCATAGACACAAATAAGTGCACAGTGTGAGAAGTCTTGTCATATTCACAGAGATGTACCCAGCTCACCATCTAGGTATGATGTGATCATATTATCATATCTTATATTAAATCCTGAGCCGCCATGATGCATGATATTAGTTGACAGACCCCTGACCTCTAACCTCAGGCTTGAGTGACTCACATCGGGACTCAGTGCTTGGGAGCGTCCAATAAGACCATGGCACTTGTTGCACAAGGCCTCCGTAGATTCTAAAACTATAGAGTATCCATCCCCAATGGCACCCTATTCCCTATATAGTGCTACTTGGACTCTGGCACCCTATTCCCTATATAGTGCCCCTAGGACTCTGCCACCCACCAAATGTAGTTCACTACAAACGGAATATAGTCAAAATGTATTTGTCAGATGTTATCTTCCCAATGATGCAGTGGAGCTATATACAGGAAGTACCAGATCAGTGTGGAGCTATATACAGGAAGTACCAGATCAATGTGGAGCTATATACAGGAAGTACCAGATCAATGTGGAGCTATATACAGGAAGTACCAGCTCAATGTGGGGCTATATACAGGAAGTACCAGATCAATGTGGAGCTATATACAGGAAGTACCAGATCAATGTGGAGCTATATACAGGAAGTACCAGTACCAGATCAATGTGGAGCTATATACAGGAAGTACCAGTACCAGATCAATGTGGAGCTATATACAGGAAGTACCAGTACCAGATCAATGTGGAGCTATATACAGGAAGTACCAGTACCAGATCAATGTGGAGCTATATACAGGGAGTACCAGATCAATGTAGAGCTATATACAGGAAGTACCAGTACCAGATCAATGTGGAGCTATATACAGGGAGTACCAGATCAATGTAGAGCTATATACAGGAAGTACCAGTACCAGATCAATGTGGAGCTATATACATGGAGTACCAGATCAATGTGGAGCTATATACAGGAAGTACCAGTACCAGATCAATGTGGAGCTATATACAGGGAGTACCAGATCAATGTAGAGCTATATACAGGAAGTACCAGTACCAGATCAATGTAGAGCTATATACAGGGAGTACCAGTACCAGATCAATGTAGAGCTATATACAGGGAGTACCAGTACCAGATCAATGTAGAGCTATATACAGGGAGTACCAGATCAATGTGGAGCTATATACAGGGAGTACCAGATCAATGTAGAGCTATATACAGGGAGTACCAGTACCAGATCAATGTAGAGCTATATACAGGGAGTACCAGTACCAGATCAATGTAGAGCTATATACAGGAAGTACCAGTACCAGATCAATGTAGAGCTATATACAGGGAGTACCAGTACCAGATCAATGTAGAGCTATATACAGGGAGTACCAGTACCAGATCAATGTAGAGCTATATACAGGAAGTACCAGATCAATGTAGAGCTATATACAGGGAGTACCAGTACCAGATCAATGTGGAGCTATATACAGGAAGTACCAGTACCAGATCAATGTAGAGCTATATACAGGGAGTACCAGTACCAGATCAATGTAGAGCTAGCTATACATGACTGACTTCATGTCTTAAAGTAATGATGGACTGTCGTTTCTCTTTGCTTATTTGAGCTGTTCTTAACATAATATGGACTTGGTCTTTTACCAAATAGGGCTATCTTCTGTGTAACAACCATGCCATGTCACAACACAACTGATTGGCTCAAACGCATTAAAGAAGGAAAGAAATTCCACAAATTAACTTTTAACAAGGCACACCTATTAATTGAAATGCATTCCAGGTAACTACCCCATGAAGCTGGTTGAGAGAATGTCAAGAGTGTGCAAAGATGTCATCAAGACTAAGGGTGGCTATTTGTTGAACACTTTGTTGGTTACTACATGATTCCGGATGTATTTTGATGTCTTGATATTCTACAATGTAGAACATAGTAAAAATAAAGAAAAACCCTTGAATGAGTAGGTGTTCTAAAATGTTTGACTGGTAGTGTAGATATGTACAGTACCAGTCAAAAGTTTGGACACGCCTACTCATTCAAGGGTAGAAGTTGTCTTGGAGTCTGTTATACGGAGAGCTGATGCACTGGTACAATTTGTTCATCCTGCTACCGCCCGGCAGTCTATGTCTTGGCTGGCTGGAGTCTTTGTCAACTTTTCAGGGCCTTCCTCTGACACCAATATAGAGGTCCTGGATGGCAGGGAGCTCGGCCCCAGTGATGTACTGGGCTTTTCCGCATCCCACTCTGTAGCGGTTGGTTGTCAAGGGCAGTGAATCTGACCACACTATCTACCATCTATATTATTTGTAGCTGTCTATTTACCACTTCAAACCGATGCTGGCACTAAGACTGAAATAAAGGCGAAAAGCAAACAATGAAATTATCATCCAGAAGCAGCGCTCCTAGTAGCCGAGGACTTTAATGCAGGCAAACTTAAATCCGTTTTACCTCATTTCTACCAGCATGTCACGTCTAACCAGAGGGGGAATAAACTCTAGACTACCTTTACTCCACACACAGAGATGTGTACAAAGCTCTCCCTCACCCTCCATTTGGCAAATCTGACAATAATTATATCCTCCTGATTCCTGCTTAAAAGCAAAAACTAAAGCAGGAAGTACCAGTGACTCGCTCAATACGGAAGTGGTCAGATGATGCGGATGCTACGATACAGGACTGTTTTGTTAGCACAGACTGGAATATGTTCTGTGATTCATCCGATGGAGGAGTACATCACCTCAGTGCATCGACGACGTCATCCCTACAGTGACTACATGCTGGTACCCAGAAGCCATGGATTACAGGTAACATCCGCACCGAGCTAAAGGCTAGAGCTGTCACTTTCAAGGAGCGGGACACTAATCCGGATGCTTATAAGAAATCTCACTATGCCCTCCGACGAACCATCAAACAAGCAAAGTGTTAATACAGGACTAAGATTGAATCCTACTACACCGGCTCTGACGCTCGTCGAATGTGGCAAGGCTTGAAAAATATTTTGGATTACATGGCGAGCTGCCAAGTGATGCGAGCCTACCAGATGAGCTAAATGCCTTTTATGCTTGCTTCGAGGCAAGAAACACTGAAGCATGCATGAGAGCACCAGCTGTTTTGGATAACTGTGTGATGACGCTCTCCGTAGCCGATGTGAGCAAGACCTTTAAACAGGTCACATTCACAAAGCCGCTGCGTCAGACGGATTACCAAGACGTGTGCTCAATGCATGCGCAAACCAACTGGCAAGTGTCTTCACTGACATTTTCAACCTCTCTCTGACCGAGTCTGTAATACCTACTTGTTTCAAACAGACCACCATAGTCCCCGTGCCCAAGAGAGTGAAGGTATCCTGCCTAAATGATTACCGCCCCATAGCACTCATGCTGGTAACCATGAAGTGCTTTGAAAGGCTGTTCATGGCTCACATCAACACCATCATCCCAGGCAATCTGTACGCACTCCATTTCTTCCCACCTGAAAAGGAACACCTATGTGAGAATGCTGTTAATTGACTACAGCTCGGCATTCAACACCATTGTGCCCACAAAGTTCATCACTAAGCTAAGGACCCTGGGACTAAACATATCCCTCTGCAACTGGATTCTGGACCTCTTGACAGACCGCCACCAGCTGGTGTTGGTAGGCAACAACCCATCTGCCACTGTGATTCTTAACACTGGGGCCCCTCAGGGGTGGGTGCTTGGTCCCCTCCTGTACTCCTTGTTCATCCATGACTGTGTGACCCAAGCACGACTCCAACACCATCATTAAGTTTGCTGTCGACACAACAGTGGTAGACCTGATCACCGAAAAATTATGAGACAGCCTATAGGGAGGAGGTCAGAGACAAGGACAACAACCTCTTTCTCAATGTGAGCAAGACAACGGAGCTGATCGTGGACTATAGGAAAAGGAGGGCCAAACAGGCCCCCGTTAACATCGACGGGGCTGAAGTGGAGCGGGTCGAGAGTTTCAAGTTCTTTGGATTCCACATCACCAACAAACTGTCATGGTCCAAACCTACCAAGACAGTTGTGAAGAGGGCACTACAACACTTTTTCCCCCTCAGGAGACTGAAAAGTTTTGGCATGGGTCCCCAGATCCTCAGAAAGTTATACAGCTGCACCATCAAGCGCATCCTGACTGGTTGCATCACCGCCCGGTATGGCAACTGCTCGGCATCTGACCGAATGGCGCTACAGAGGGTAGTGCGTACGGCCCAGTACATCACTGGGGCCAAGCTTCCTGAAATCCACAACCTATATACTAGGCGGTGTCAGAGGAAGGCCCGAAAAATTGTTGAAGACTCCAGTCACCCAGTCTCTCTGCTACTGCATGGCGAGCGGTGCCGGAGCGCCAAGTCTAGAACCAATAGGCTCCTTAACAGCTTCTATGCACAAGCCATAAGACTGCTGAACAAATATTAAAATGGCCACCCGGACTATTTACATTGACCCCGCCCACCTCTGTTTTTACACTGCTGCTACTCACTCTTTATTATCTATGCATAGTCACTTTAAAAATTACCTCAACTAACCTGTACTCCCTCACATTGACTCGGTATTGGTACTCCCTGTATATAGCCTATTGTTATGTAATTTTCTTGGTATTTAAAAACTTTTATTTAATTTTTTACTTTAGTTTATTAAGTAAATATTTTATCAACTCAATTTCTTGAACTGCATTGTTGGTTAAGGGCTTGTAAGTAAGCATTTCACTGTTGTATTCGGCGCACGTGACAAATACAATTTGATTTGATGCAGCCAGTCGATGGTGCAGCTGTAGAACTTTCAGCCTCCTGAGGGGAAGACCCTGTTCTCGACTGTGTTGTGTTTGTCCCAATGTTCCAGCGGTTCCTCACTGTTGTCCATGCAAGAGATTTTGTATAGCTAGAACGACCATAACCAATCAGAGCTGCAGTAGCCCTATATGCAAATAGACATATGCTTACAGTATATGCCTCTGTGCCATTCACTTTGAACTGGACTGTGTTTACAGCATGAGTGGTGATCGGTAAATGCGCAGTGATGGGTAAATCTTGTTTTGAGATGAAAGCGAAAGCTACATGTAGTTATAGATCATTTGACCATTTGTTCATATCCTTTGCTAGTTAGTGAGTTATTAGCCCAATTCTAGAAACTTTTTAGTCAGCAAAAGAGGAGTGCAAGAGCACAAAACATGTAGATGTCTAAACTTCTTTGAAAAGGGTAGAGATACATAGATAGAGAGCTTTCTTTTTGTCTTGAAGGGGCAGTTTTGTATTTTGAGTAACCCAATAGGCAGAGAATAGTATAATTTGTCTGATACTCTGTAATAACGGTATGGGAATAATGCATTTTATTTTGTAAAGTGGTTTCTTGCATCAAACACTGCAACATTTTCAGTCACTTCCTTGTTTTAAAAGAGAAGTGGATTAACCGGTTAATGTCAAGCCCTGCATGCTTTTTTTCAAGAATCTCATGGAATGTAGGCCTACAGTACATTTCACACCACATATTGGCTGCTACTGTAGGTTGAATGATAACATTTAAAACAATAGCTGTTTTATGGGATGCATTTTTTTTCCATAGTTTTTGATGAATGGCCACTCTGGTAGGCCTACATTATGATCACATAGCCACAGTAGCCTACTTGGCCACTGTTAACTACAACTGTAACTTAAAGTGGGTAAAGCCTCAATGTTTACAGGAGAAACACACTGGAAGTTGCACAGAATTTTCACAATGTTCAAGTTTGCACTCAGTAGACCTGAATGTTGATCAGTGTGGGGAAGAAAACGAGGAAACATTGGTGAGGACTAGGGTTGCACATTTTGGGGAATATTCAGAGGTGGAAACTTTCCGTGGGAATTAACGTGAATATATGGGAATTAACGTGAATATATGGGAATTAACGGGAATATATGGTAATTAACAGAAATATATGCAAATTAATTTTAATACTATTTAAATGTATTGGTTTTTTGCATTGGCTATGTTTACCATATCATATGGAGACAGAAACATAAACGTTTTACCTTATCATAAGTACACATAATTGCAAATGAGTAAATCCTTCCATTAGAAATTTAAAAAACAATTTAGTTACGAATTGAACTTTAATTAAATGAGTTGACTCTTCACATGGGATGATTTCACTGAAGGATCCCCAATGATCCATCGCATCTCCCAAAAACGTTTTCAACATACATTTGTAAAATGATAGTATAGAAAATAAAGTTTTGGTTGTCTTTCTCTCAGGCTTCCATGTCTTCTCCCTGGACCTCCTCAAGGTCCACCTCTTGAACATTAGACTCTGGGGCCTCATCTTCACTCGCTTTCCAACCTTGGCTCAAAAAGCCTCAAATTTGCCCGGATGGCCACCAATCTTTCAACCCTTGTATTGGTCAGCCTGTTGTGTGCTTTGGTGTGTGTGTGTGTGTTCCCAAACAAGGACCAGTTGTTCTCTGAGGTGGCTGATGTTGGTGGGATTTTGAGGATGATGGAGGCAACAGGGGAAAGAACCTCAGATCCACATAGTCCAGGTGGCTGATGAGATGTTTGGCATGACTGCCATATTGCATTTCCATCCCAAAGCCCTTGCTTGGAAGTGTGCTTCGCCAGACTGCCAAGAACCTTGCCCTCATCCAGGACAAGGTGGCGAGACACGGCAGTGATGACACCATAGGCCTTGTTGATCACTGCACCAGACAGGATGCTCTTGCCCGCATACTTGGGGTCCAGCATTTATGCTGTGGTGTGTATGGGCTTCAGGCAGAAGTCTTCACACTTTTTTGATGTATTTCTGAACTGCAGTTTCCTCTGCTTGGAGCAACAGTGAAGTGGGCAGGACAGTCTGGATTTCTTATCTTACATCTGCAAGCAGAGTCTGAACATCAGACTGGGTGGCATTGTCTCCTTCAATCCGTGCACTGGCTACTGCCATCTTGATGGGGCTGTCCATATCGGCATATCGGCCATTTCTTGGAGAGACTCCTTCCCCTCCAGGAGACTGTCAAACATGATGACAACACCACCCCAACGGGTATTGCTGGGCAGCTTTAATGTGGTGCTCTTATTCTTCTCACTTTGCTTGGTGAGGTAGATTGTTGCTATAACTTGATGACCCTTCACATACCTAACCATTTCCTTGGCTCTCTTGGTATCCATTGTTTTCAGTGCCATGATGTCCATGAGGAGCAGATTCAATGCATGAGCAGCACAGCCAGTGGATGTGATGTGAGGGTAGGACTCCTCCACTTTAGATCAAGCAGCCTTCATGTTCGCAGAATTGTTTGTCACCAGTGCATATACCTTCTGTGGTCCAAGGTCATTGATGACTGCCTTCAGCTCATCTGCAATGTAGAGACCGGTGTGTCTGTTGTCCCTTGTGTCTGTGCTCTTGTAGAATACTGGTTGAGGGTTGGAGATGATGTAGTTAATTATTCCTTGCCCCCGAACATTCGACCACCCATCAGAGATGATTGCAATACAGTCTGCTTTCTCTATGATTTGCTTGACCTTCACTTGAACTCTGTTGAACTCTGCATCCAGCAAATTAGTAGATAAAGCATGTCTGGTTGGCGGGGTGTATGCTGGGCAAGAAACATTCATAAATCTCTTCCAATACACATTGCCTGTGAGCATCATAGGGGAGCCAGTTGCATACACAGCTCGAGCAAGACATTCATCAGCATTTCTCTGACTACATTCCTCCATTGAGTCAAAAACCTTCTGATTCCAGGAGGACCATGAGCTGTTGCTATCGAAAAGGTGTCTGATTCATCATTTTCACCTCGAATAGAAGTAGGACTTTTGTCAGAGGTTGCATGTTGTGAGCGCTGAGGGAACTTTATGCACTTGGCCAGATGATTCTGCATTTTTGTTGCATTCTTCACATATGATTTGGCACAGTATTTGCAAATGTACACAGCTTTTCCTTCTACATTAGCTACAGTGAAATGCCTCCCTGTAAAGATTTGAAAAAAATAAAAAATAGTAAAAAAAAATAAAAAATGTTATTCCATGTACAAAAAGCATGTAGTCCTTGGCTCAGACAGTGTAGTAGTGTGGGCTCAATAGCATCTCATTAGTGTGCGAGATATTGAGAAGCAGCTGTACATGTGATGAAAGAATGCATTATGCATGCAGAGGGTTGCAATTGCATTGAATTGGGGATAGTTTAACCAAAATATGCCAGAAGACCTAGAATTTCCTTATGTGTATCTCGCTAAAAAGGTTCACTGTTATAAACTAACTTTTTTTTGATGAATTTAAGCAAAATTCCCCAAATTCCCAGGCTTAACTTCCCATGGAAATTTACTGGAAAATTTCCTACCCTTTGCAACCCTAGTGATGACCATGTTAAGTCCTTAGTGATGTGGACACCAAGGAACTTAAAGCTCTCGACGCGCTTCACCACAGCCCTGTCAATGTAGATGGAGGTGTGCTCTCCCCTCTTTTTTTCCTATAGTCCACGATCTATAGTTCCTATTGTCCAGTTAAGGCCTACCACCGTCGTGTCAGGTGTAGAACGTTTTTGAGGAGTCGAGGGCTCCTGTGGGGGAGAGGTACTGCCGTGCCATTTTCACGACTGCCCTGGTGTGTGTGGATTATGTTAAGTCCTTAGTGATGGGGACACCAAGGAACTTTAACCTTTCGACCCACTTCACAACAGCCCTTTTGATGTGGATGAGGGCGTACTCTCCCGTCTTTCTCCTGTAGTCCACAATCAACTCCTTGTTCCTACTGACGTCGAGGGAGAGGTTGTCTCTGACCTCCCTGTTGGCTGACTCATCACGGTCGGAGATTAGTTCTACCACCGTTGTCGTCAGCAAACTTGATGATGGTGTTGGAGTTGTGTGTGGCAATGCAGTCGTGGGTGAACAGGGCGTACAGGAGGGGACTAAGCACACAACCCTGAGGGGCTCCCATGTTGAAGGTCAGCGTGACAGAGGTGTTGTTGCCTACCCTCACCACCTGGGGCCCGGCCCGTCAGGAAGTCCAGGATACAATTGCAGAGAAGGAGGGGTTCACTCTCAGGTTCCCAAGCTTGGTGATGAGCTTGGAGGGCACTATGGTGTTGAACGCTGAGCTTGTAGTCAATTAACAGCATTCTCTAGTTAGTTATTTCCCCTCTTGCAGTGTGAAGTGCAGTTGATTGCATCATCTGTGGCTCTGTTGGGGTGGTATACGAATTAGATGACGGTGTTGATGTGTGTCATGACCAGCTTCATAATTCCCGATGTGAGTGCTACAGGACGATAGTCATTTAGGCAGGTTACCTCGGAACTCTTGGGAACTGGGACAATGGTGGTCAGCTTGAAACATGTTGGGACCAGGAGAGATTGAAAATGTGAAGACAGTTGCCAGCTGGTCTGTGAAGACAGTTTTCAGCTGGTCTGTGCTTTGAGAACCGTTCCACGGCGGCCTTGTGATTGTTAACCTGTTTACACGTTTTGCTCACATCAGTGAGATCAGTCATCTGGAAAAACAAGGTCTTTAACACAAGGCACAGTGTTATATTCCTCAAATCGAGCATAAAAGGCATTTAGGAGTTCTCCATGGCCGCGTTTCCCTTTTGTAATCCGTTATCGTCTGTAAGCCACAAACGACAAGCGTTGGATTCTAACCTCCTCCTATATTGTCCTTTTGCTTGTTTGATGTCTTGGAGGTTGTAGCTCTCTTTTTTTTGCATGTGTCCATGTTTTTATTTATTTTATTTATTTCACCTTTATTTAACCAGGTAGGCAAGTTGAAAACACGTTCTCATTTACAATTGCGACCTGGACAAGATAAAGCAAAGCAGTTCGACACGTACAACAAATCAAATCAAATGTATTTATATAGCCCTTCGTACATCAGCTGATATCTCAAAGTGCTGTACAGAAACCCAGCCTAAAACCCCAAACAGCAAGCAATGCAGGTGTAGAAGCACGGTGGCTAGGAATAACTCCCTAGAAAGGCCAAAACCTAGGAAGAAACCTAGAGAGGAACCAGGCTATGTGGGGTGGCCAGTCCTCTTCTGGCTGTGCCGGGTGGAGATTAAAACAGAACATGGTCAAGATGTTCAAATGTTCATAAATGACCAGCATGGTCCAATAATAATAAGGCAGAACAGTTGAAACTGGAGCAGCAGCACGGCCAGGTGGACTGGGGACAGCAAGGAGTCATCATGTCAGGTAGTCCTGAGGCATGGTCCTAGGGCTCAGGTCCTCCGAAAGAAAGAGAGAATTAGAGAGAGCACACTTAAATTCACACAGGACACCGAATAGGACAGGAGAAGTACTCCAGATATAACAACTGACCCTAGCCCCCCGACACATAAACTACTGCAGCATAAATACTGGAGGCTGAGACAGGAGGGGTCAGGAGACACTGTGGCCCCATCCGAGGACACCCCCGGACAGACAGGGCCAAACAGGAAGGATATAACCCCACCCACTTTGCCAAAGCACAGCCCCCACACCACTAGAGGGATATCTTCAACCACCAACTTACCATCCTGAGACAAGGCCGAGTATAGCCCACAAAGATCTCCGCCACGGCACAACCCAAGAGGGGGGGGCGCCACCCCAGACAGGAAGATCACATCAGTGACTCAACCCACTCAAGAGAGTGGAAAGAGGGGAACCGGCCAGGCAGAGACAGCAAGGGCAGCAACAGCACAGAGATACACATGGAGAAAAACAAATATACAGTCAATAATATGTACCTTTCCTTGTAAGCAGTCGTCTTTAGGGGATTTGACCTGTAAACCATTGTTTTTGGTTTATTACAGTCACTTTGGGAACGACATTGTCTATGCTCTTGTCTATGCACTTATTGATGAAGTCTGTGACTGTTGTGACTGTTGTGGTAAACTTCTTAAAGCTATCGGATGAATCCCAGGAACATATCCCAGTCTGTACTAGCAAAACAAATGGAATTTTATTTGTCACATGCGCCAAATACAACAGTGAAATGCTTACTTTACAAGCCCTTAACCAATAATGCAGTTAAGAAAAAATAAGTGTTAAAGTATTTAGTAAATAAACTGAAGTAAACATAAAATATAAAAAAATTACATAATTAATGAGCAACAAGAAAATAACAGTAACAAGGCTATATACAGGGGATACTGGCACAGTACTGGCACAGAGCCAATGTGCGGGGGCACCGGTTAGTTAAGGTAATAGTGTTCTATACATACAGTGGCTTGCAAAAGTATTCCCCCCCCCCCCTTGGCATTTTTCCTATTTTGTTGCCTTACAACCTGTAGTTAAAATTGATGCAACATATTTTTTTAAATTGTGAAACAAATAAGAAATAAGGCAAAAAACAGAATTTGAGCTATTCACCCCCCCCCCCCCCCCCCAAAGTCAATACTTTGTAGAGGCACCTTTTGCAGCAATTACAGTATCTTTGGGTATGTCTCTATAAGCTTGGCACATCTAGCCACTGGGATTTTTGCCCATTCTTCAAGGCTAAACTGCTCCAGCTCCTTCAAGTTGGATGAGTTCCACTGGTGTACAGCAATCTGTAAGTCATATCACAGATTCTCAATTGGATTGAGGTCTGGGCTTTGACTAGGCCATTCCAAAACATTTAAATGTTTCCCCTTAAACCACAAGTGTTGGTTTAGCAGTATCCTTAGGGTCATTTTCCTGCTGGAAGGTGAACCTCCATCCATCCCAGTCTCAAATCTCTGGAAGACTGAAACAGGTTTCCCTCAAGTATTTCCCTGTATTTAGCGACATGCATCATTCCTTCAAATCTGACCAGTTTCCCAGTCCCTGCCGACGAAAAACATCCCCACAGCATGATTCTGAGGGTGATGAGAGGTGTTGGGTTTGTGCCAGACATAACATTTTCCTTGATGGCCAAAAAAATCTATTTTAGTCTCATCTAACCAGAGTACCTTCTTCCAAATGTTTGGGGAGTCTCCCACATGCCTTTTGGAAAACACCAAATGTGTTTGCTTATTTTTTTCTTTAAGCAATAGCTTTTTTCTGGCCACTCTTCCATAAAGTCCAGCTCTGTGTAGTGTACAGCTTAAAGTGGTCCTATGGACAGAGAATCCAATCTCCGCGGTGGAGCTTTGCAGCTCCTTCGGGGTTATCTTTGGTCTCTTTATTGCCTCTCTGATTAATGCCCTCTTTGCCCTGGTCTGTGAGTTTTGGTGGGCGGCCCTCTCTTGGCAGGTTTGTTGTGATGCCATATTCTTGTCATTTTTTAAGATGGATTTAATGGTGCTCTGTGGGATGTTCAAAGCTTCAAATATATTTTTTTGAACCCAACCCTGATCTGTACTTCTCCACAACTTTGTCCCTGACCTGTTTGGAGAGATCCTTGGTCTTCATGATGCCGCTTGCTTAGTCGTGTTGCAGACTCTGTGGCCTTTCGGAACAGGTGTATATATACTGAGATCATGTGACAGATCATGTGACAGATCATGTGACACTTAGATTGCACACAGGTGGACTTTATTTAACTAATTATGTGTAATTGGCACCACTTTTCCGTTTTTACATTTTTTTAATTTTTTGAAACGAATCTTTTTTTCTCATTTCACTTGATCAATTTGGATTATTTTGTGTATGTTCATTACATGAAATCCAAATAAAAATCATTTTAAATTACAGGTTGTAATGCATCAAAATAGGAAAAATGCCAAGGGAGATGAATACTTGTGCAAGCCTAGGCAATGTTTAAAGGAGCATAAAAACTTAGTTTGAAAGAATATGCAGTGTGCTTCTTTAGTCCAGCATTCCTGATTGGATAGAAAATACATCACATAAAAATGGAACTAGTGACAGTTGGATGTCGTTTTAATCCCACGAATGGACAGCTGGTGACGAGAATTATTTTCATCATTATGACAAAATAATATTAATAACGTTGAATAAATAATGCATTGTTGTAACCTTCTGGATTGTTATTTTTGGATTACAACCAAATTATGATAAGTGTACTGTATTATGTGTTAGCTCATTAAAAAATAAAACTTTACATTTATTTATTTATTATTATTTACTATTATTTACATGTGTAGTTTACCAATAAAACGGTCTGTCGGTGAAGTGGACATACTTGTTATTCATATCCCGAAAGAAAGAAATGATCTCACTATAATACATTTGAATAGAAAGTATAGCAAAAATAGATAAGCTGTTGCAACCATGGAAAGGATAATACCGGTCTATTTGTGGAAAAATCACCATGATAAACTCTTTAGTCATATCCCAGTTTACCCTGATTCACTCTTTAGTCATATCCCAGTTTACCCTGATTCACTCTTTAGTCATATCCCAGTTTACCCTGATTCACTCTTTAGTCATATCCCAGTTTACCCTGATTCACTCTTTAGTCATATCCCAGTTTACCCTGATTCACTCTTTAGTCATATCCCAGTTTACCCTGATTCACTCTTTAGTCATATCCCAGTTTACCCTGATTCACTCTTTAGTCATATCCCAGTTTACATATTTACTTATGGACATGCCTACACCTAGTGACCTTGTTTATTAAATTACAGAGTATTCAGACTCCTTGACTTTTTCCACATTTTGTTACGTTACAGCCTTATTCTAAAATGGATTACATAAATAAACATACCTAGCACTCTACACACAATACCCCATGATGACATCACAATACCCCAGGATGACATCACAATACCCCATGATGACATCACAATACCCCAGGATGACATCACAATACCCCAGGATGACATCACAATACCCCAGGATGACATCACAATACCCCAGGATGACATCACAATACCCCAGGATGACATCACAATACCCCAGGATGACATCACAATACCCCATGATGACATCACAATACCCCAGGATGACATCACAATACCCCATGATGACATCACAATACCCCAGGATGACATCACAATACCCCATAATGACATCACAATACCCCAGGATGACATCACAATACCCCATGATGACATCACAATACCCCATGATGACATCACAATACCCCATGATGACATCACAATACCTCATGATGACATCACAATACCCCATGATGACATCACAATACCCCATGATGACATCACAATACCCCATGATGACATCACAATACCCCTTGATGACATCACAATACCTCATGATGACATCACAATACCCCATGATGACATCACAATACCTCATGATGACATCACAATACCCCATGATGACATCACAATACCCCAGGATGACATCACAATACCCCTTGATGACATCACAATACCCCTTGATGACATCACAATACCCCAGGATGACATCACAATACCCCATGATGACATCACAATACCCCTTGATGACATCACAATACCCCTTGATGACATCACAATACCCCTTGATGACATCACAATACCCCAGGATGACATCACAATACCCCATAATGACATCGCAATACCCCATAATGACATCACAATACCCCAGGATGACATCACAATACCCAATGATGACATCACAATACCCCTTGATGACAAAACAAAAACAGGTTTTTAGAAATGTTTTGCAGATTTATTTTTAAAAAACCTATGAAAATGCAAACCTTATTTACATAAGTATTCAGACCCTTTGCTATGAGACTTGAAACTGAGCTCAGGTGCATCCTGTTTCCATTAATCATCCTTGAGATGTTTCCACAACAACCTGTGGTAAATTCAATTGATTGGACATGATTTGGAATGGCACACACCTGTCTGTATTAGGTCCCACAGTTGACAGTACATGTCAGAGCAAAAAACCAAGCCTGGAGGTCAAAGGAATTGTCCGTAGAGCTTCGAGACAGGATTGTGTCGAGGCACAGTTCTCGGCAAGGGTACCAACAAATGTCTGCAGCATTGAAGGTCTTCAAGAACACAGTGGCCTCCATCATTCTTAAATGGAAGGAGTTTGGAACCACCAAGACTTCCTAGAGCTGTCCGCTCGGCCAAACTGAGCAATCGGGAGAAGGACGTTGGTCAGGGAGTTGACCAAGAACCTATGGTCACTCTGACAGAGTTCCAGACTTCCTCTGTGGAGATGGGATAACCTTCCACAAGGACAACCATCTCTGCAGCACTCCACCAATCAGGCCTCTATGGTAGAGTGGCCAGACGGAAGCCACTTCTCAGTAAAAGACACATGACATCCCATGTCACCTAAAGGACTCTGACCATCAACAACACGATTCTCTGGTCTGATTAAACCAAGATTGAACTCTTTGGCCTGAATTCCAAGCGTCACATCTGGAAGAAACTTGGCACCATCCCTACGGTGAAACATGGTGGTGGCAGCATCATGCTGTGGGGATGTTTTTCAATGGCAGGGTCTGGGAGACTAGTCAGGATCGAGGGAAAGATGAACGGAGCAAAGTATGTTAGAGGTCCTTGATGAAAACTTGCTCCAGAGCGCTCAGGACCCCAGGCTGGGGTGAAGGTTCATCTTCCAACAGGACAACAACACTAAGCACACAGCCAAGACAACGAAGATGTGACTTCGGGACAAGTCTCTGAATGTTCTTGAGTGGCCCAGTCAGAGCCCGACTTGAACCGGATCGAACATCTCTGGAGAGACCTTAAAATAGCTGTGCAGCGACACTCCCCATTCAACCTGAATGAGCTTGAGGGGATCTGCAGAGAAGAATGGGAGAAACTCCCCAAATACAGATGTGCCAAGCTTGTAGCATCCTACCCAAGAAGTCTTGAGGCTGTAATCACTGCCAAAGGTGTTTCAACAAAGTACTGAGTAATGAATACTTATGTAAATGTAATGTTTCAGTTTCTTTTTGTAATTTGTAAAAAAAATCAGAAACTGTTTTTGCTTTGTCATTATTGTGTGTAGATTGAGGGAGGGGGGAGGGGGGGACTATTTAATCCGTTTTAGAATAAGGCTGTAACGTAACATTTGGAATGGAAAGCCAGACACAATTCAATCAGACCTATTTATATAATGAATATGAATTCGGAGGGAAGAAAGGAATTCAATATTAAAACATTGAACCTCTCAGTAAAGGATTCAGTCACACCAAAGTTATACTTCAATCCAAACGGGTTCTCTAGCAGATTAGTAAGAATGTCTTACCCCATGTTCAAGAATGACCTTTAACCTTTTCATAATACAACATCTCACTTTAAGTTATTTGAAAAATGAAATCCAACTCCGAAATACCTCTTTTTAAAACAAGCCATAGAAATGTGGTTGCAATTTCAGTTTAATCCATCAGAAAAGACTAACCATAATATTTGTTGTAATATTTGTTTTTACTATAAAAAAAATTAAAAAGTATAATCTTTGAAAATGACATCATAAATAGAACTGGTGGTTTGAAAATGACATCATAAATAGAACTGGTGGATTGAAAATGACATAAATAGAACTGGTGGAGTGAAAATGACATCATAAATAGAACTGGTGGAGTGAAAATGACATAAATAGAACTGGTGGATTGAAAATGACATCATAAATAGAACTGGTGGATTGAAAATGACATCATAAATAGAACTGGTGGAGTGAAAATGACATCATAAATAGAACTGGTGGAGTGAAAATGACATCATAAATAGAACTGGTGGATTGAAAATGACATCATAAATAGAACTGGTGGAGTGAAAATGACATCATAAATAGAACTGGTGGAGTGAAAATGACATCATAAATAGAACTGGTGGAGTGAAAATGACATCATAAATAGAACTGGTGGAGTGAAAATGACATCATAAATAGAACTGGTGGATTGAAAATGACATCATAAATAGAACTGGTGGAGTGAAAATGACATCATAAATAGAACTGGTGGAGTGAAAATGACATCATAAATAGAACTGGTGGATTGAAAATGACATCATAAATAGAACTGGTGGAGTGAAAATGACATCATAAATAGAACTGGTGGAGTGAAAATGACATCATAAATAGAACTGGTGGAGTGAAAATGACATCATAAATAGAACTGGTGGATTGAAAATGACATCATAAATAGAACTGGTGGAGTGAAAATGACATCATAAATAGAACTGGTGGAGTGAAAATGACATCATAAATAGAACTGGTGGAGTGAAAATGACATAAATAGAACTGGTGGATTGAAAATGACATCATAAATAGAACTGGTGGATTGAAAATGACATCATAAATAGAACTGGTGGAGTGAAAATGACATATAGAACTGGTGGATTGAAAATGACAAATAGAACTGGTGGATTGAAAATGACATCATAAATAGAACTGGTGGAGTGAAAATGACATCATAAATAGAACTGGTGGAGTGAAAATGACATAAATAGAACTGGTGGATTGAAAATGACATCATAAATAGAACTGGTGGAGTGAAAAATGACATCATAAATAGAACTGGTGGAGTGAAAATGACATCATAAATAGAACTGGTGGAGTGAAAATGACATCATAAATAGAACTGGTGGAGTGAAAAATGACATCATAAATAGAACTGGTGGAGTGAAAATGACATCATAAATAGAACTGGTGGAGTGAAAATGACATCATAAATAGAACTGGTGGAGTGAAAATGACATCATAAATAGAACTGGTGGATTGGTCACACATGGAGCTAACAAAAATGAATGGAAATGTCTGCTGTTCTTAAAATTACAACCAACTATCTGCAGCATTATGGAACCAACTATCTGCAGCATTATGGAACCAACTATCTGCGGCATTATGGAACCAACTATCTGCGGCATTATGGAACCAACTATCTGCGGCATTATGGAACCAACTATCTGCGGCATTATGGAACCAACTATCTGCAGCATTATGGAACCAACTATCTGCAGCATTATGGAACCAACTATCTGCAGCATTATGGAACCAACTATCTGCGGCATTATGGAACCAACTATCTGCAGCATTATGGAACCAACTATCTGCAGCATTATGTTATGGAAGGGGGAGAAAGTAAGGAACTTGTTTGTCGGCCCTGCGTTAAATGAAACTTTTAACCAATTGGTCTTTGATTCCACGGTACATGGTTTATGAACTGATACGCAAAATGATGCCGGATTCAAAACGTAGTTTTTCAATTTAAATGATTATCCAAAATGATTGCAACCAATAGAATGTTATATATGAGGGATACAACCATCCCTGCTCTGTAGATTTTGCTGCGAAGAGACTGAATCATTAGATCATTAGTTTTGATACTGTCCTTCTGTAGCTTGTTTAACGAGTGGAGGACAGAGGAGCCTCTTAAAGAAGTTACAGGTCTGTGAGAGCCAGAAATCTTGCTTGTTTGTAGGTGACCAAATACTTATTTTCCACCATAATTTGTAAATTAATTCATAAAAAATCCTACAATGTGATTTTCTGGATTTTTTTTCTTATTTTGTCTGTCATAGTTGAAGTGTACCTATGATGAAAATTACAGGCCTCTCATCTTTTTAAGTGGGAGAACTTGCACAATTGGTGGCTGACTAAATACTTTTTTGCCCCTCTATATATGGGTTATGAGTACTTAACTAGTTGACTGTGATATACGGGTTACGAGTACTTAACTAGTTGACTGTGATATATGGGTTACGAGTACTTATCTAGTTGACTGTGATATACAGGTTACGAGTACTTATCTAGTTGACTGTGATGTATGGGTTACGAGTACTTATCTAGTTGACTGTGATGTATGGGTTACGAGTACTTATCTAGTTGACTGTGATATCTGGGTTACGAGTACTTATCTAGTTGACTGTGATATACGGGTTATGAGTACTTATCTAGTTGACTGTGATATACGGGTTATGAGTACTTATCTAGTTGACTGTGATGTATGGGTTACGAGTACTTATCTAGTTGACTGTGATATATGGGTTACGAGTACTTATCTAGTTGACTGTGATATATGGGTTACGAGTACTTATCTAGTTGACTGTGATATACAGGTTACGAGTACTTATCTAGTTGACTGTGATATACGGGTTACGAGTACTTATCTAGTTGACTGTGATATATGGGTTACGAGTACTTATCTAGTTGACTGTGATATCTGGGTTACGAGTACTTATCTAGTTGACTGTGATATACGGGTTACGAGTACTTATCTAGTTGACTGTGATATACGGGTTATGAGCACTTATCTAGTTCAACGTGATACAGTTGAAGTCGGAAGTTTACATACACTTAGGTTGGAGTCAATAAAGCTCATTTTTCAACCACTCCACAAATTTCTTGTTAACAAACTATAGTTTTGGAAAGTCTGTTAGGATATCTACTTTGTGCATGACACAAGTAATTTTTCCAACAGTTGTTTACAGACAGATTAATTCACTGTATCACAATTCCAGTGGGTCAGAAGTTTACATACACTAAGTTGACTGTGCCTTTAAACAGCTTGGAAAATTCTAGAAAACAATGTCATGGCTTTAGAAGCTTCTGATAGGCTAATTGACATAATTTGAGTCAATTGGAGGTGTACCTGTAGATGTATTTCAAGGCCTACCTTCAAACTCAGTGCCTCTTTGCTTGACATCATGAGAAAATCAAAAGAAATCAGCCAAGACCTCAGAAAAACAATTGTAGACCTCCACAAGTCTGGTTTATCCTTGGGAGCATTTCCCAAACACCTGAAGGTACCACGTTCATCTGTACAAGCAATAGTACACAAGTATAAACACCATGGGACCACGCAGCAGTCATACTGCTCAGGAAGGAGATGCATTCTGTCTCCTATAGATTAATGTACTTTGGTGCGGAAAAGTGCAAATCAATTCCAGAACAACAGCAAAGGACCTTGTGAAGATGCTGGACAAAACAGGTACAAAAGTATCTATATCCACAGTAAAACGAGTCAAATCAAATCAAATCAAATCAAATTTATTTATATAGCCCTTCGTACATCAGCTGATATCTCAAAGTGCTGTACAGAAACCCAGCCTAAAACCCCAAACAGCAAGCAATGCAGGTGTAGAAGCACGGTGGCTAGGAAAAACTCCCTAGAAAGGCCAATACCTAGGAAGAAACCTAGAGAGGAACCAGGCTATGTGGGGTGGCCAGTCCTCTTCTGGCTGTACCGGGTGTAGATTATAACAGAACATGGCCAAGATGTTCAAATGTTCATAAATGACCAGCATGGTCGAATAATAATAAGGCAGAACAGTTGAAACTAGAGCAGCAGCACAGTCAGGTGGAAGTTGAAACTGGAGCAGCAGCATGGCCAGGTGGACTGGGGACAGCAAGGAGTCATCATGTCAGGTAGTCCTGGGGCATGGTCGTAGGACTGTATCACAATTCCTATATCGACATATCGACATGGTCCTAGGACTGTATCACAATTCCTATATCGACATATCGACACCTATATCCTATATCGACATAACGTGAAAGGCCGCTCAGCAAGGAAGAAGCCACTGCTCCTAAACCGCCATAAAAAAAAGCCAGACTACGGTTTGCACCTGCAGATGGGGACAATGTCCCCTGATGTGATGAAACTAAAAAAGAACAGTTTCACCATAATGACCATCGTTATGTTTGGAGGAAAAAAGGGGAGGCTTGCAAGCAAAAGACCACCATCCCAACCGTGAAGCATGGGGGTGGAGGCATCATGTTGTGGGGGTGCTTTGCTGCAGGAGGGACTGGTGCATTTCACAAAATTGATGGCATCATGAGGCAGTAAAATTATGTGGATATATTGAAGCAACAATCTCAAGACATCGGTCAGGAAGTTAAAGCTTGGTCGCAAATGGGTCTTCCAAATGGACAATGACCCCAAGCATCCTTCCAAAGTTGTGGCAAAATAGCTTAAGGACAACAAAGTCAAGGTACTGGAGTGGCCATCACAAAGCCCTTACCTCAATCCTTTAGAAAATTTGTGGGCAGAACTGAAAAGGCGTGTGCAAGCAAGGAGGCCTACAAACCTGACTCAGTTACACCAGCTCTGTCAGGAGGAATGGGCCAAAATTCACGCAACTTCTTGTGGGAAGCTTGTGGAATGCTACCCGAAACGTTTGACCCAAGTTAAACAATTTAAAGGCAATGCTACCAAATGCTAATTGAGTATGTAAACTTCTAACCCACTGGGAATGTGATGAAAGAAATAAAAGCTGAAATAAATCATTCTCTCTACTATTATTCTGACATTTCACATTCTTAAAATGAAGTGGTGATCCTAACTGACCCAAGACAAATTTGCTAGGATTAAATGTCAGGAATTGTGAAAAACTGAGTTTAAATGTATTTGACTCAACTTCCGACTTGAACTGTATATGAGTTATGAGCACTTATCTTAGTTAGCCTCCAAATTAACTGTCTTCTTTCTTCTTTTCCCAACCCAGACAATACATACGTATCAAACTCTGAGAACGAGGATGAAGTTCTAGTCACCAGAGACCAGATCCCCGTCATCTTCCACAGGATAGCAACAGGTCTGTTTGCTTTTCAGACTGTCTGTAGTCTCTCTGTCGTCTCTCTGCTGTCGTATCTCTGTTTATTAGACTGTCCGTAGTCACTCTGCTGTCGTATCTATGTTTATTAGACTGTCTGTAGTCACTCTGCTGTCGTATCTCTGTCTGTAGTCTCTCTGCTGTCGTATCTCTGTCTGTAGTCACTCTGCTGTCGTATCTATGTTTATTAGACTGTCCGTAGTCACTCTGCTGTCGTATCTATGTTTATTAGACTGTCTGTAGTCACTCTGCTGTCGTATCTCTGTTCATCAGACAGTATGTAGTCTCTCTGCTGTCGTATCTCTGTCTGTAGTCTCTCTGCTGTCGTATCTCTGTTCATCAGACTGTCTGTAGTCTCTCTGCTGTCGTATCTATGTTTATTAGACTGTCCGTAGTCACTAACCTGTTGTATCTCTGTTTATCAGACTGTCCGTAGTCACTCTGCTGTCGTATCTCTGTTTATCAGACTGTCTGTAGTCTCTCTGCCGTCGTAACTCTGTTTATCAGACGCTGTAGTCTCTCTGCTGTCGTAGTCACTCTTCTGTCATATCTCTGTCTGTAGTCACTCTGCTGTCGTATCTCTGTTTATCAGACTGTTTGTAGTCTCTCTGCTGTCGTAGTCACTCTGCTGTCGTATCTCTGTCCGTAGTCACTCTGCTGTCGTATCTCTGTTTATCAGACTGTCTGTAGTCTCTCTGCTGTCGTATCTATGTTTATTAGACTGTCTGTAGTCACTCTGCTGTCGTATCTCTGTCCGTAGTCACTCTGCTGTCGTATCTCTGTTTATTAGACTGTCTGTAGTCACTCTGCCGTCGTATCTCTGTTTATCAGACTGTCTGTAGTCACTCTGCTGTCGTAGTCACTCTGCTGTCGTATCTCTGTCCGGAGTCACTCTGCTGTCGTATCTCTGTTTATCAGACTGTCCGTAGTCACTCTGCTGTCGTAATCTCTGTTTATCAGACTGTCTGTAGTCTCTCTGCTGTCGTAGTCACTCTGCTGTCGTATCTCTGTTTATCAGACTGTCCGTAGTCACTCTGCTGTCGTAATCTCTGTTTATCAGACTGTCTGTAGTCTCTCTGCTGTCGTAGTCACTCTGCTGTCGTATTGTTGGTATAGCAGATACTTAGATGAACAGACGTCCTGGCTAACTGTGTATTGTTTTGTGTTTGTGTGTGTGTCTGTGTGTTTTGTAAACAGAGATTAGGGTCAATAATGACGCCAACTGCTGCCTGTCCATCAAGTCCAAACATCAGATAGACAAGAATCAGGTGAGATGTACATCACTGATTAATAAGACATTATAAAAGCTCATACATGCTCCTAGCGAGTCATTAAGCATCATAACATCAGCTATTTAATATCAAGTTTATAGAGAACTTTTTCAGTGTGAACTAGTATGTAATAACAGGTATAATAGTATGTAATGTGTAACTATATAGTATTATGTAATAACTATAATAGTATGTCATATGTATAACTATATAGTATTATTTAATCATTTTAATAGTATGTAATAATGGGTATAACTGTTTAGTGTGTAAATGTTCACTGTATGGTAGTATGTAATGACTGGTGTAATATTATAGTGGTGTAATGGTGTAATATTATAGTGGTGTAATAGTATAGTGGTGTAATAGTGTAGTGGTGTAATAGTGGTGTAATATTATAGTGGTGTAATATTATAGTGGTGTAATAGTGTAGTGGTGTAATATTATAGTGGTGTAATAGTATAGTGGTGTAATAGTGTAGTGGTGTAATAGTTGTGTAATAGTGGAGTGGTGTAATATTATAGTGGTTTAATAGTATAGTATAGTGGTGTAATAGTGTAGTGGTGTAATATTATAGTGGTGTATGGTAGTATGTAATGACTATTAGTGTGTAATGTGTAGCAATGTGTGTAGGGGTGGAATTGTAATAGGGGTGGAATTGTAATAGTGGTGGAATTGTAATAGTATAGTGGTGTAATAGTATAGTGGTGTAATAGTATAGTGGTGTAATATTATAGTGGTGTAATAGTGTAGTGGTGTAATAGTGTAGTGGTGTAATATTATAGTGGTGTAATAGAGTAGTGGTGTAATATTATAATGGTGTAATAGTATAGTGGTGTAATAGTTGTGTAATAGTGTAGTGGTGTAATATTATAGTGGTTTAATAGTATAATATAGTGGTGTAATAGTGTAGTGGTGTAATATTATAGTGGTGTAATAGTGTAGTGGTGTAATAGTGTAGTGGTGTTATAGTGGTGTTATAGTGGTGTAATATTATAGTGGTGTAATAGTGTAGTGGTGTAATATTGTAGTGGTGTTATAGTATAGTGGTGTAATAGTATAGTATAGTGGTGTAATAGTGTAGTGCTGTAATAGTGTAGTGGTGTAATAGTGTAGTGGTGTAATAGTATAGTGGTGTAATAGTGGTGTAATAGTATAGTGGTTTAATAGTATAGTGGTGTAATAGTGTAGTGGTGTAATAGTGTAGTGATGTTATAGTGGTGTAATATTATAGTGCTGTAATAGTGGTGTAATATTATAGTGGTGTAATAGTGTAGTGGTGTAATATTATAGTGGTGTAATATTATAGTGGTGTAATAGTGTAGTGGTGTAATATTATAGTGGTGTAATATTATAGTGGTGTAATAGTATAGTGGTGTAATAGTATAGTGGTGTAATAGTGTAGTGGTGTAATAGTGGTGTAATATTATAGTGGTGTAATATTATAGTGGTGTAATATTATAGTGGTGTAATATTATAGTGGTGTAATAGTATAGTGTGTAATAGTGTAATGGTGTAATAGTGTTGTAATAGTGTAGGGGTGTAATAGTGTAGTGGTGTAATAGTATAGTGGTGTAATTGTATAATGGTGTAATAGTGTAGCGGTGTAATATTATAGTGGTGTAATAGTGGTGTAATAGTATAGTGGTGTAATATTATAGTGGTTTAATATTATAGTGGTGTAATATAATAGTGGTGTAATAGTATAGTGGTGTAGTGGTGTAATAGTGTAGTGGTGTAATAGTGTAGTGGTGTAATATTATAGTGGTGTAATATTATAGTGGTGTAATAGTGTAGTGGTGTAATATTATAGTGGTGTAATAGTATAGTGGTTTAATATTATAGTGGTGTAATATAATAGTGGTGTAATAGTATAGTGGTGTAGTGGTGTAATAGTGTAGTGGTGTAATAGTGGTGTAATTTTATTGTGGTTTAATAGTGGTGCAATAGTATAGTGGTGTAATAGTGGTGTAATTTTATTGTGGTTTAATAGTGGTGTAATAGTATAGTGGTGTAATAGTGGTGTAATATTATAGTGGTGTAATTGTTTAGTGGTGTAATTGTTTAGTGGTGTAATTGTTTAGTGGTGTAATTGTTTAGTGGTGTAATTGTTTAGTGGTGTAATATTATAGTGGTGTAATTGTTTAGTGGTGTAATATTATAGTGGTGTAATATTATAGTGGTGTAATAATATAGTGGTGTAATATTATAGTGGTGTAATAGTGTAGTGGTGTAATATTGGTGTAATAGTGGTGTAATATTATAGTGGTGTAATAGTATAGTGGTGTAATTTTATAGTGGTTTAATAGTGGTGTAATAGTATAGTGGTGTAATAGTGGTGTAATATTATAGTGGTGTAATTGTTTAGTGGTGTAATAATATAGTGGTGTAATAATATAGTGATAATAATGGGTGTAGTAACAGTGTGTAGTGACGGGTGTAGTAACTGTAATAATGGGTGTAGTAACTAATAGTGTGTACTAACAGTGGGTACATATTACGGTGTAATAGTGTTTAACTTCTTATGGCTGAGATCCCGTTACCGGGAGAGATATAACAACAACCAAGGATAGTGCAGTGCGCCATATTCAAAAGAACAGAAATCTCATATTTAAATTCCTCAAACATACATGTATTTTATATAGTTTTCAAGGTAGTCTTGTTGTTAATCCCACCACAGTGTCCGATTTCAAATAGGATTTACGGGGAAAGCACCACCGATTATGTTAGGTCACCAACAACTCACTAAAATACACAGCCAATTTTACCAGCCAAAGAGAGAGAGAGAAAAAGCACAAATAGAGATAAAATGAATCACTAACCTTTGATGATCTTCATCAGATGACACTTATAGGACTTCATGTTTGATAAAGTTCATATTTATATCAGAAAATCTGAGTTTACATTGGGACGTTAGATTCACAAGTTCCAAAAACATCCAGTGATTTTGCATAACCACATCATTCAACAGAAATACTCATCCTAAATGTAGATGATAATACAAGTTATACACATGGAATTATAGATATACCTCTCCTTAATGCAACCGCTGTGTCAGATTTCAAAAAAACTTTACTGGAAAAAGAAATCCATGCAATAATCTGAGACGGCGCTCAGAAGTAAAAACACCACAGCCGCAAAAATGGCGTCAACATAAACAAGAAATTACATGATAAATATTCCCTTACCTTTGATGGTCTACATCAGAAAGCACTCCAGGAGTCCCAGGTCCACAATAAATGTTTGTTTTGTTCGAAAATGTCCGTTATTTATGTCCAAATACCTTCTTTTGTTAACGCGTATGGGTATACATATCCAATCGCTATGTTATATTACCGGTCGAAGAAACATTTCAAACTAAGTACAGAATCAATCATTAGGATGTTTTTAACATATAGCTTCAATAAAGTTCCAACCAGAGTATTCCTTCTTGTCTTCGTGAGCAATGGAACGCAAGTGACTACCATGAGGAATAAACATGATCAGAAAATGGCTGACTGACAGACACCTGACTGATTCTGCTCTCATTCACTCCCGCAACACCATAGAAGTCTCATTATAATTTCTATTGATGGTTGACATCTAGTGGAACCCCTAGGCAGTGCAACATCATTCATATCTCAAGGGGATTTCATTGGGGACTCTGGTGAATACATACAAAGCTCAGATTTCTGACTTCCTGTTTTGATTTCAACTCAGGATTTTGCCTGCCAATATGAGTTCTGTTATACTCACAAACATCATTCAAACAGTTTTAGAATATTTAGAGTTTTCTATCCAATACTAATAATAAAATGCATATATTAGCAACTGAGACTGAGGAGCAGGCCGTTTACTTTAGGCACCTTATTCATCCAAGCTACTCAATATTGCCCCCCCCCCAGCCATAAAAGTCAATAGCGGGTGTAGTAATGGTGTAATAGTGTGTAATAACATGTCTAACTTCCCCCAGTGCCACTATGCCATAGAGGAGGACTCTGAGGGGGATGCTGACTCTGATGAGTTTTACTATGGAGGTCAGGTAAGCATCAAGCCTCATCTCCTCCATAACAACTGCTATAACTTATCAAACCATTAGATCGCCAGTGTTTAGCCCTCTCTTAGCTACAGAGGCAGTAGATTTCTTAGGGCAGGTTTCCCCAGACACAAATTAAGCTTAGTCCTGGACTAAAAAGCACTTTGGAGAATGTTGTTTCTTCTTAGTCCGGGTCAAGGCTTAATCTGTGTCCAGGAAACCACCCCCCGTAGCTACAGTGGCAGTAAGTAGAACTCCTTATATCGAGTGAGAGACTAAGGAGAAGGCAGAAATCAAAGGTCCCAGACCTCCCCTGGCTTCTCCACCTGAGTCCATGGCAGATTTCCCTAAAGTGGTCCTAGACTCATCAGGTATATAGAGTTCGTTTATATTTTCAGTCCGCTCACTCAGAAAGAGACCCGAGGCTCCTCATTCACCGGACGTTTCTGTTGCCAGTGACTTTCCGTATGGAAATATACCGCTGTTCTGATGAGCGACGGCTGCCTCTCGCTCTCTCTCATCGTCTCTTTCCTTCCTTCTCCTCCTAACTGTTGATTGGTGAACTTTGTTTCGGCCTCTTGTGACAAAGCGACAGTTTCTGAAGTTTGTTTGAGTGATTAGTCCGTTTCTGTGAGAGTAGCAAGTCTGTTTTAAAGATTGTGATTGATTGCCTCCCGTCGGTCACGAAGCAATCTGGACAAAATTTATGTTGCTTGCTTCTGGGTTGCTCCATGTGTCACCCTCAAACAATTTAGCAAATTAGTTGCATTGCATCACCAGCGATAGAAATCAATCCTATTTCACTCAATTGTCTGTATGCAATGTCCAATCAGTGAGCAGAAAAAAGTTCACATGACACGTCATATCGTTCCGTTCTGAACTCCGACCCAGTTGTCATGCCAACACAGGTGTCGGTGCTGCCGCAAAGCAGGACGAAAAGAGACATGTCAAATGGGAAATGTATAAATAAAAAAAATCCTAGACCGCATGGCTAGTCGTGGTTTATGTATATGGTCTGGCAGTCAATAAATGTGTCATTTTAAAAGTGAAACCAGACCTTTTCTCTCTGTCCATTTTCAACTGACATTGTTCCAACATGACTACAGCTACCTAGCTTAGCTTAGCTTACTAGCTTGGTAAAACATCGTTTTGCAAATGGGCAACATTTTTGGCTAGCTATCTAAATGATACAATCCGCATTTTGTGTCTCGATGCTGTTACAATTACCAAACATTTGGCTAAACAAATCATTTATGAAATCATGTGATGTATGATAGAATTGGATGTTGCTTGCAATTTACATTTTGTTTGAATTGCTTCGTGTATCAGGATGTCACTTGGAAGTGTGCATCTGCAACATAAATTGCGTCCAAATTGTTTTCGCGTGACAGGCTTTAGAATTAAATGCCTCTCCCAAAGTCAGACAGCGTAATATGGCCGTCTTCCTCTGGTGTGTGTGTGTGTGTGTGTGTGTGTGTGTGTGTGTGTGTGTGCGTGCGCGCGCCCTGTGGTGAGGCTTTGGGAAACGGGTCACGTCAGCAACACATTATGTATGGACCCTATTGGCTATTCTTGAAAAGCTTCTAGATAAAACACTCCTTATTAACCTCCTAGATTGGAGGGTAACTCGTGGGTTTTTAATTTACATAATGTTGAAGTTGTCATAAACAATTACAGAGTTAGTAGGACCTTGTTTCATATACCTGTGATGATTGATATTCTTTGGATCTTTGATTATGTAGTGTGGGGAGAAGGCAGGGATGTCATTTTAAGGATTTTGGGCTCTAGCCAGTCGACCACCATTTATTTTACTAACCCATGTACCAAATAGGCCATAGGATATTTGAAAAGGCAAAAATGTCACTTGACAGTGTCAAAATGTCATGTTTTCTACTAGCCTGGTCTGAAAAGTACTAGCCTCAGGCTAGCTTAAAATCTATTAATGGTTGTAGATAATGTTGACTTGATGTCAGTAGGTTTAGTAAAATAAATGATAATAGCAAGCATGGGCTTGGATCACTACATTTGATTTTTATTTTTTTATTTCACCTTTATTTAACCAGGTAGGCTAGTTGAGAACAAGTTCTCATTTACAACTGCGACCTGGCCAAGATAAAGCATAGCAGTGTGAACAGACAACAACACAGAGTTACACATGGAGTAAACAATAAACAAGTCAATAACACAGTAGAAAGAAAAGAAAGAGTCTATATACATTGTGTGCAAAAGGCATGAGGAAGTAGGTAAATAATTACAATTTAGCAGATTAACACTGGAGTGATGAATGATCAGATGGTCATGTGCAGGTAGAGATATTGGTGTGCAAAAGAGCAGAAAAGTAAATAAATAAAAACAGTATGGGGATGAGGTAGGTAAATTGGGTGGGCTATTTACCGATTTACATAATGACAGATGTGGTCAGGAATGGAATAAGTATACAGAAAGACGAAGTAGTCCTGCTGAACAACGCCAAGTAGACAGACCAAAACAACCATCTGGCCTCAGTTGACAGGATGTAACTAGATTTGAACAAAAAATGGCCTAGCTATGGATTCTGATTCATACATGATGTTTGGAGAAGGAGTGGCTTGTGTCTTGAGACAGTGACCGAAACAGTCTGTTGTCTGTTGTTTGTCCGGGGAAATGAGAGCAGAGGAGGAGTGGCTTGTTCTAAGCCAATTGGGACAGCAGGCTCAACTGACACCCCCGCCCTGTTTCTTTACAGACAGAAGAACTAGCCAATAGTTGTTGAGAGAACACAGTGCTTCATACTGTTTGAGTGAAAGAGAGATGTGTGCTGGCACTCATAATTACTAAAAATACTTGTCATAATTGTATTTCGGGAAAATTCGCAATATCCGTTACGATACTCGTTTTGTCCGAGTACTTGACACACCCCTAGTTTTAAAGCAAATAATTATGACACATTAACTCCACTATTGTCTTAAATGTGTCTGGACAGCTCTAGGGGACTTAATGTGTCTGGACAGCTCTAGGGGACTTAATGTGTCTGGACAGCTCTAGGGGACTTAATGTGTCTGGACAGCTCTAGGGGACTTAATGTGTCTGGACAGCTCTAGGGGACTTAATGTGTCTGGACAGCTCTAGGGGACTTCATGTGTCTGGACAGCTCTAGGAGACCATGTTTAATGTGTCTGGACAGCTCTAGGAGACCATGTTTAATGTGTCTGGACAGCTCTAGGAGACCATGTTTAATGTGTCTGGACAGCTCTAGGGGACTTAATGTGTCTGGACAGCTCTAGGAGACTTCATGTTTAATGTGTCTGGACAGCTCTAGGGAGAATTTGTTTGTTGATATTCCAGTGAATATATTGGATTTAATTTAGCTCCTCCCAGAAATTGAACTGGCCAATGAAATAGAACAGGAGATGACACATTGAGTTAGCTGGTTGTTTATACAGTTTGTCTCCCAAATGGCATCCTTATCCCTATGTAGTGCCCTCGTTTTTTACTATTCTAGTCAAATGTAGTTCACTACATAGGGAATAGGGTGCTACATGGGACAAAGACAGTCCTGCTCAGTGAAACTTTTTTGTTCTCCACGAGTATTTGGAGCATTCAGATTAAAGATGAAAGCATACCCACTTGGCACAGATTTCAACGTCTAGTTTTGATACAATTTTGGTTGAATTCAACGTGAAATTCACAAAGAAATATAATATTATAATATATATTATTATATATATTAAAAGTTGAGTGAAAAAATATATATACCATTTCCTTTACATTGATTTGACTTTTTACAAATACAATCCGTTTTTTCCACGTTGATTCAACCTCATCACATTGAGTTTAAATTGTTGAAATAACGTGGAAACAACATTGATTCAATCAGTTTTGCACAGTTTGACAATACTGTAGGTTGTCAAACACATCCCACAAACTGATTATTGTTCTGCTGTAGGTTGATCTTGCCAGACAAAAGCACAAAATGTCCTTAGCAGCTGATTGGTCGTGTTTTGGGTCTCTTTAGAAATCTATCCAATCATTACATTTTAGTGGAGGGGAGGGCAAAGGACCGCACTTTAAAAAAAGAAAAAAGAAGCCTTTTAGGTCTCCCCTCGGAGTCCGGGTCCTTTCTAGGTATCGTCCTTCTAGGGAGATGTTTGCTGTTCACTGTGATGCTCTTTGGGGTCTAAGTTACTGTGAAGAGGTTTGACTATACTGCTGATGGGTGGTGGGGAGGGGGGAGGGGGGAGGGGGGGGGGGGGCTTTAAAACACGTTTCATTGATTTATTGACGTCTCTCTCTGATAGGTGAACTCTGATGGCGAGCTCCACAAACACCCCCAGTTGGAGGTGGACCTGGCTGCGGTCCGGGAGATGTACGGACACCACGCAGTATCTCTCAGGTAATATACAGGGACACCACGCAGTATCTCTCAGGTAATAAACAGGGACACCACGCAGTATCTCTCAGGTAATATACAGGGACACCACGCAGTATCTCTCAGATAATAATAATATACAGGGACACCACGCAGTATCTCTCAGGTAATATACAGGGACACCACGCAGTATCTCTCAGGTAATATACAGGGACACCACGCAGTATCTCTCAGGTAATAATAATATACAGGGACACCACGCAGTATCTCTCAGGTAATATACAGGGACACCACGCAGTATCTCTCAGGTAATAAACAGGGACACCACGCAGTATCTCTCAGGTAATAATAATATACAGGGACACCACGCAGTATCTCTCAGGTAATATACAGGGACACCACGCAGTATCTCTCAGGTAATAATAATATACAGGGACACCACGCAGTATCTCTCAGGTAATAATAATATACAGGGACACCACGCAGTATCTCTCAGGTAATATACAGGGACACCTCGCAGTATCTCTCAGGTAATATACAGGGACACCACGCAGTATCTCTCAGGTAATATACAGGGACACCACGCAGTATCTCTCAGGTAATATACAGGGACACCACGCAGTATCTCTCAGGTAATATACAGGGACACCACGCAGTATCTCTCAGGTAATATACAGGGACACCACGCAGTATCTCTCAGGTAATATACAGGGACACCACGCAGTATCTCTCAGGTATTAATAATATACAGGGCATTCGGAAAGTAGTCAGACCTCCTTGACTTTTTCCACATTTTGTGACGTTACAGCCTTATTCTAAAATTGATTAAATAAATGAAAAATCCACATTTGATATACACACTACCCCATAATGAAAAAGCGAAAACACGTTCATTTTTTTTGCAAGTTTATACAAAATTTAAAACAAATACCTTTTGCCATGAGACTCGAAATTGAGCGCAGGTGCATCCTGTTTCCATTGATCATCCTTGAGATGTTTCTACAACTTGATTGGAGTCCACCTGTGGTAAAATCAATCAATTGTACTTGATTTGGAAAGGCAGACACCTGTCTATATAAAGGTCCCACAGTTGACAGTGCATGTCAGAGCAAACACCAAGCCATGAGATTGAAGGAATTGTCCGTAGAGCTCCGAGACAGGATTGTGTTGAGGCACAGAGCTGGAGAAGGGTACCATAAAATGTCTGCAGCATTGAATGTTCCCATTCATAAATGAAGACGTTTTGAACCACCAAGACTCTTCCTAGCGCTGCCCAGCCAAACTGAGTGATCCGGGGGAGAAGTGCCTTTGGTCAGGGACTTTTGGCCAACGTGACACAACTGTGGAATGCATTGGAGTCAACATGGGCCAGCATCCCTGTGGAATGGGGAGGGGGTGGGGGGGGGGGGGTGAGTCAGTGTGGTTGGTGGTATATGGCAGGGCCTACTGGATGACTCATCACAGAGTAGAGAGCTGGTCTTCCAAGGGGGGGGGCGTGTGTGTGTGCGTGTGTGTGTGTGTGTGTGTGTGCGCGCGCGCTCTCGTGCGTAGTGCACCATTCTATGTGGAGAATAAGATATGAAAGGGTAGCTGTGCTGAATAATGCATTTTCATTGTAATGCTGATATACGACTTCAAACATGTTTTCCAGATGCAAAAAGCTCTCGATCAGCCTCTTTGTGTGGCATTTCTATGTTGAGATATCAAAGTAGCCAAGAGACAATGCGGAAATCTCCCATGTTTTCAACAATATGCATGTTGACTCTGACTGAAGGTGTCTTTATGGGACGATAGAGAACTGAAATCTGTTCATCTTCCTAACCTGTCGTAGGGAATATGGTGCCATCGACGATGTGGACATTGATCTCCACATCGACGTCAGTTTCCTAGATGTAAGTATAATAGTATTACCTTCCCATTCCTTTCATGTTGTCAGTTTTGATCTGATGAGCTTAACGCATTTCAAATTCATTTGACCATTTTGAAGTGGATTGACCCCATGTTAACCGTGTAGGTCTGCACCCTAAAATAGCATGGTTTAATGGATTGACCCCATGTTAACCGTGTAGGTCTGCACCCTAAAATAGCATGGTTTAATGGATTGACCCCATGTTAACCGTGTAGGTCTGCACCCTAAAATAGCATGGTTTAATGGATTGACCCCATGTTAACCGTGTAGGTCTGCACCCTAAAATAGCATGGTTTAATGGATTGACCCCATGTTAATCGTGTAGGTCTGCACCCTAAAATAGCATGGTTTAATGGATTGACCCCATGTTAATCGTGTAGGTCTGTACCATTTAGATAACATGGTTTAATGGATTGACCCCATGTTAATCGTGTAGGTCTGCACCCTAAAATAGCATGGTTTAATGGATTGACCCCATGTTAACCGTGTAGGTCTGCACCCTAAAATAGCATGGTTTAATGGATTGACCCCATGTTAATCGTGTAGGTCTGCACCCTAAAATAGCATGGTTTAATGGATTGACCCCATGTTAATCGTGTAGGTCTGCACCCTAAAATAGCATGGTTTAATGGATTGACCCCATGTTAACCGTGTAGGTCTGCACCCTAAAATAGCATGGTTTAATGGATTGACCCCATGTTAACCGTGTAGGTCTGCACCCTAAAATAGCATGGTTTAATGGATTGGCCCCATGTTAACCGTGTAGGTCTGCACCCTAAAATAGCATGGTTTAATGGATTGACCCCATGTTAACCGTGTAGGTCTGCACCCTAAAATAGCATGGTTTAATGGATTGACCCCATGTTAACCGTGTAGGTCTGCACCCTAAAATAGCATGGTTTAATGGATTGGCCCCATGTTAACCGTGTAGGTCTGCACCCTAAAATAGCATGGTTTAATGGATTGACCCCATGTTAACCGTGTAGGTCTGCACCCTAAAATAGCATGGTTTAATGGATTGACCCCATGTTAAAATAATAAAAACTCAAATCAAATTTGTCAATGGTCACATACACATGGTTAGCAGATGTTAATGGTCACATACACATAGTTAGCAGATGTTAATGGTCACATACACATAGTTAGCAGATGTTAATGGTCACATACACATGGTTAGCAGATGTTAATGGTCACATACACATGGTTAGCAGATGTTAATGGTCACATACACATAGTTAGCAGATGTTAATGGTCACATACACATAGTTAGCAGATGTTAATGGTCACATACACATGGTTAGCAGATGTTAATGGTCACATACACATGGTTAGCAGATGTTAATGGTCACATACACATAGTTAGCAGATGTTAATGGTCACATACACATAGTTAGCAGATGTTAATGCGAGTGTAGCGAAATGCTTGTTGCTTCTAGTTCCGACAATGCAGTAATAACCAACGAGTAATCTAACCTAACAATTCCACAACTACTACCTTATACACACAAGTGTAAAGGGATAAAGAATATGTACATAAAGATATATGAATGAGTGATGGTACAGAACGGCATATGCAGTAGATGGTATCGAGTACAGTATATACATATGAGATGAGTAGGTAAACAAAGTGGCATAGTTTAAAGTGGCTAGTGATACATGTATCACATAAAGATGCAGTAGATGATATAGAGTACAGTATATACATATACTTATGAGATGAGTAATGTTGGGTATAGAGGTCAACCGATTAATCGGAATGGCCGATTAATTAGGACCGATTTCAAGTGTTCATAACAATCGGAAATCGGTATTTTTGAGCGCCGACTTCCAATTATTTTTTTATTTAGCATTTCATTTTTATTAGATTTTTTATACCTTTTATTTGACTAGCCAAATCAGTTAACACATTCTTATTTTCAATGACTGCCTAGGAACTGTGGGTTAACTGCCTTGTTCAGGGGCAGAACGACAGATTTGTACCTTGTCAGTTCAGGGGTCCCAATCTTGCAACTGCACAGTTAACTAGTCCAACGCTCTAAACATTGCACTCCACGAGTAGCCTGCCTGTTACGCTAATGCAATAGAAACCAAGGTAAATTGCTAGCTAGCATTAAACTTATCTTATAAAAAACAACATTGCGAACTAATTTGCCAGAATTTTACGTAATTATGACATAACATTGAAGGTTGTGCAATGTAACAAGAATATTTAGACTTATGGATGCCAACTGTTAGATAAAATACCGAACGGTTCTATATTTCACTGAAATAATAAACGTTTTGTTTTCGAAATGATAGTTTCCGGATTCGATCATATTAATGACCAAAGGCTCGTATTTCTGGCAACCCCACATAGCCTGGTTCCTCTCTAGGTCTCTTCCTAGGTTTTGGCCTTTCTAGGGAGTTGTTCCTAGCCACCGTGCTTCTACACCTGCATTGCATGCTGTTTGGGGTTTTAGGCTGGGTTTCTGTACAGCACTTTGAGATATCAGCTGATGTACGAAGGGCTTTATAAATAAATTTGATTTGATTTTGATTTGTGTGTTATTATGTTATAATTAAGTCTGATTTGATAGAGCAGTCTGACTGAGCAGCAGCAGGCCCGTAATCATTCATTCAAACAGCACTTTAGTGCATTTTGCCAGAAGCTCTTCACAAGCACAGCACTGGTTATGACTTCAAGCCTATCAGCCTAATGGTGTAACCAATGTGAAATGGCTAGCTAGTTAGCTGGGTGTGCGCTAATACTGTTTCAAACGTCACTCGCTTTTAGATTTGTAGTAGTTATTCCCCTTGTGCTGCGGCTTTGGTGGAGCTATGGGTAACGATGTGTGGCTGTTGTCGATGTGTTCCTGGTTCGAGCCCAGGTAGGGGCAAGGACGGGGACGGTAGCTATACTGTTACACTGGCAATACTATAGTGCCTATAAGAACATCCAATAGTCAAAGGTCTCCTGAAATAGAAATGGTATAGAGGGAAATAGTCCTATAAATAGTATAATTAACTACAACCTAAAACCTCTTACCTTGGAACATTGAAGTCTCATGTTAAAAGGAACCACCATCTTTCATATGTTCTCATGTTCCGAGCAAGGAACTGAAACGTTAGCTTTTCTACATGGCACATATTGAACTTTTACTTTCTTCTCCAACACTTTGTTTTTGCATTATTTAAACCAAATTGAACATGTTTCATTATTTATTTGAGGCTAAATAGATTTTATTGATGTTTTATATTAAGTAAAAAATGAGTAATTCAGTTTTGTTGTAATTGTCATTATTACAAATATAAAAATAATCATCCGATTTAATCGGTATCGGCGTCGAAAAAATCATCGGTCGACCTCTAGTAGGGTATGTAAGTAAACATTATATTAAGTAGCATTGTTTAAAGTGGCTAGTGATATCTTTTTCATCAATTTCCATCAATTTCCATTATTAAAGTGGCTGGAGTTGAGTCAGTGTGTTGGCAGCTGCCACTCAATGTTAGTGGTGGCTGTTTAACAGTCTGATGGTCTTGAGATAGAAGCTGTTTTTCAGTCTCTCGGTCCCTGCTTTGATGCACCTGTACTGACCTCGCCTTCTGAATGATAGCGGGGTGAACAGGCAGTGGCTCGGGTGGTTGTTGTCCTTGATGATCTTTATGGCCTTCCTGTGACATCGGGTGGTTTAGGTGTCTAGTAGTGGTGGTGTAGGGCAGGTAGTTTGCCCCCGGTGATGCGTTGTGCAGACCTCACTACCCTCTGGAGAGCCTTACGGTTGTGGGCGGAGCAGTTGCCGTACGGTGATACAGCCCGACAGGATGCTCTCGATTGTGCATCTGTAGAAGTTTGTGAGTGCTGAGGTTGGACACGACGCTGTCTGTGTGGGTGGACCAATTCAGTTTGTCCGTGATGTGTACGCCGAGGAACTAAGTAAAAATACATAAAGCCGACAAAATAAAAACAGTAGAAAATCTATTGATGAAAATGATAGTTCTTTCAATCACATTAATCTCTGTACTCAGCCTGTCTGCCTGCCTGTCTTGATTTGAGCTATACTAGTTAAGTGCAATATTGTATCAAATCAATCAACTGGATCTGGTCTGAAGCTCTCTCTAGCGAACTTGCAATATTGTATCAACTAAAGCATACAGTGCCTTGCGAAAGTATTCGGCCCCCTTGAACTTTGCGACCTTTTGCCACATTTCAGGCTTCAAACATAAAGATATAAAACTGTATTTTTTTGTGAAGAATCAACAACAAGTGGGACACAATCATGAAGTGGAACGACATTTATTGGATATTTCAAACTTTTTTAACAATCAAAAACGGAAAAATTGGGCGTGCAAAATTATTCAGCCCCCTTAAGTTAATACTTTGTAGCGCCACCTTTTGCTGCGATTACAGCTGTAAGTCGCTTGGGGTATGTCTATCAGTTTTGCAAATCGAGAGACTGAAATTTTTTCCCATTCCTCCTTGCAAAACAGCTCGAGCTCAGTGAGGTTGGATGGAGAGCATTTGTGAACAGCAGTTTTCAGTTCTTTCCACAGATTCTCGATTGGATTCAGGTCTGGACTTTGACTTGGCCATTCTAACACCTGGATATGTTTATTTTTGAACCATTCCATTGTAGATTTTGCTTTATGTTTTGGATCATTGTCTTGTTGGAAGACAAATCTCCGTCCCAGTCTCAGGTCTTTTGCAGACTCCATCAGGTTTTCTTCCAGAATGGTCCTGTATTTGGCTCCATCCATCTTCCCATCAATTTTAACCATCTTCCCTGTCCCTGCTGAAGAAAAGCAGGCCCAAACCATGATGCTGCCACCACCATGTTTGACAGTGGGGATGTTGTGTTCAGGGTGATGAGCTGTGTTGCTTTTACGCCAAACATAACATTTTGCATTGTTGCCAAAAAGTTCAATTTTGGTTTCATCTGACCAGAGCACCTTCTTCCACATGTTTGGTGTGTCTCCCAGGTGGCTTGTGGCAAACTTTAAACAACACTTTTTATGGATATCTTTAAGAAATGGCTTTCTTCTTGCCACTCTTCCATAAAGGCCAGATTTGTGCAATATACGACTGATTGTTGTCCTATGGACAGAGTCTCCCACCTCAGCTGTAGATCTCTGCAGTTCATCCAGAGTGATCATGGGCCTCTTGGCTGCATCTCTGATCAGTCTTCTCCTTGTATGAGCTGAGAGTTTAGAGGGACGGCCAGGTCTTGGTAGATTTGCAGTGGTCTGATACTCCTTCCATTTCAATATTATCGCTTGCACAGTGCTCCTTGGGATGTTTAAAGCTTGGGAAATCTTTTTGTATCCAAATCCGGCTTTAAACTTCTTCACAACAGTATCTCGGACCTGCCTGGTGTGTTCCTTGTTCTTCATGATGCTCTCTGCGCTTTTAACGGACCTCTGAGACTATCACAGTGCAGGTGCATTTATACGGAGACTTGATTACACATAGGTGGATTGTATTTATCATCATTAGTCATTTAGGTCAACATTGGATCATTCAGAGATCCTCACTGAACTTCTGGAGAGAGTTTGCTGCACTGAAAGTAAAGGGGCTGAATAATTTTGCACGCCCAATTTTTCAGTTTTTGATTTGTTAAAAAAGTTTGAAATATCCAATAAATGTCGTTCCACTTCATGATTGTGTCCCACTTGTTGTTGATTCTTCACAAAAAAATACAGTTTTATATCTTTATGTTTGAAGCCTGAAATTAGGCAAAAGGTCGCAAAGTTCAAGGGGGCCGAATACTTTCGCAAGGCACTGTATGGTCAGGGTTGGGATGGAAAGAAAGAGGGAGGAGAGAGAGAGAGTGAAAGAGCGAGAGAAAGAAAACGAGAAAGAAAGAGCAAGCGAGAGAGAGAGAGAGAGAGAGAGACAGACAAGGAAGGAAAGAGGGAATGGGGAAAGAGAAGGAGAGAGCAGGGGAGAAAGAGAGAGAAGAGAATAGACCAATAGAGAGAGAGGTGGAGAGATAAAGAGAAAGACAGGGAGATATAGGGGAGGGGTTTTCCTCTGTTCCCCTGTCTTGCAGTGGGAGGTTATTTTTATCTGGGCACAGCCATCCCTCCTCCCACACAGACTTCTCAGTCAGAGTGACCATACATACAGTAGACTACATAGAGATATTCCACTATACCTTCATGTGCTGTACACATCTTCTCCTCTATATTCAACAAGAAAAAACAAGTGAAACAACATCTGTTCTTCACAGACAGTCCTTCCATCCTGCCATTTTCTGTGAAAGCACCATAAGATGTTATTACCACTTATAGTTAGTCACAACACATAATTCATTATAAGCGTTTTATAATGCATTACAGAGCACATGGTACATGATACACATATGTGCAGTGCCTTCAGAAAGTATTCATACCCCTGACTTATACCACATTTTGTTGTGTTACAGCCTGAATTCAAAATTGATTAAATCTTTTTTTTCTCTCACCACACAATACCATAACGACAAAGTGCAAACATGTTTTTACTACCCTCTCCACTACTGTCCCGTCGATGTGGATAGGGGGGGTGCTCCCTCTGCTGTTTCCTGAAGTCCACAATCATCTCCTTAGTTTTGTTGACGTTGAGTGTGAGGTTATTTTCCTGAACCACACTCCGAGGGCCCTCACCTCCTCCCTGTAGGCCGTCTCGTCGTTGTTGGTAATCAAGCCTACCACTGTAGTGTCGTCCGCAAACTTGATGATTGAGTTGGAGGCGTGCGTGGCCACGCAGTCGTGGGTGAACAGGGAGTACAGGAGATGGCTCAGAACGCACCCTTATGGGGCCCCAGTGTTGAGGATCAGCGGGGTGGAGATGTTGTTACCTACCCTCACCACCTGGGGGCGGCCCGTCAGGAAGTCCAGTACCCAGTTACACAGGGCGGGGTCGAGACCCGGGGTCTCGAGCTTGATGACGAGCTTGGAGGGTACTATGGTGTTAAATGCCGAGCTGTAGTCGATGAACAGCATTCTCACATAGGTATTCCTCTTGTCCAGATGGGTTAGGGCAGTGTGCAGTGTGGTTGCGATTGCGTCTTCTGTGGACCTATTTGGGCGGTAAGCAAATTGGAGTGGGTCTAGGGTGTCAGGTGATATGGATATGGTCCTTGACTAGTCTCTCAAAGCACTTAATGTTGACGGAAGTGAGTGCTACGGGGCGGTAGTCGTTTAGCTCAGTTACCTTAGCTTTCTTGGGAACAGGGACAATGGTGGCCCTCTTGAAGCATGTGGGAACAGCAGACTGGTGTAGGGATTGATTGAATATGTCCGTAAACACACCGGCCAGCTGGTCTGCGCATGCTCTGAGGGCGCGGCTGGGGATGCCGTCTGGGCCTGCAGCCTGGCGAGAGTTAACACGTTTAAATGTCTTACTCACCTCGGCTGCAGTGAAGGAGAGTCCGCATGTTTCCGTTGCAGGCCGTGTCAGTGGCACTGTATTGTCCTCAAAGCGGGCAAAAAAGTGATTTAGTCTGTCTGGGAGCAAGACATCCTGGTCCGTGACGGGGCTGGTTTTCTTTTTGTAATCCGTGATTGACTGTAGACCCTGCCACATACCTCTTGTGTCTGAGCCGTTGAATTGCGACTCTACTTTGTCTCTATACTGACGTTTAGCCTTGTCTTGCAATCAAAGAAGCCAAACAACACTATGTTAAAAAGAAAATAAGATGTTTCTGATTTTGTTTTGGTCGTCAGGAGGAAATAGCCCTGGCGTGGGACGTGATCCGCAGGGAACCGGTGATCGTGCGTCTTCACTGCTCTCTGACACAGTACCTGAATGGACCAGTCCCCACGGTGGACGTATTCCAGGTGTCGACTAAAGACCGGTTTGGACTGGGACATCAGATGAAGAAGTAAGTGACAGATGGTTCTGCCCTTTCAACACCTAGAGAGTGGAATTGTTGTTTAAATCTCTCAATTAATAGATACAATTACTTAATTCTTTAGAGTTGAGAGAGATAATCGGGGTGATAATCGGACATATGGAATTGTTTTAAAATGGGCATACTGTATCTATGTATCACTTGGCTACTTTAGGTATATAAACACCTACTCATTCAAGGGTTTTTCTATATTCTACATTGTATAACACATATGGAATCAAGTAGTAACCAAAAAAGTGTTAAATAAATCAAAATATATTTTTCAATGTGAGATTCTTCAAAGTAGCCTCCCTTGGCCTTGATGACAGCTTGGCATTCTCTCAACCAGCTTCATGAGGTAGTCCCCTGGAATGCATATCAATTAACAGGTGTGCTTTGTTAAAAGTTGTGGAATTTCTTTCCAAACAGTTGTGTTGTGACAAGGTACGGGTGGTATAAAGAAGATATCCCTATTTGGTAAAAGACCAAGTCCATATTATGGCAAGAACAGCTCAAATAAGCAAAGAGAAACGACAGTCCATCATTACTTTAAGACATGAAGGTCAGTCAATACAGAATATTTCAAGAACATTGAAAGTTTCTTCAAGTGCAGTCGCAAAAACCATCAAGTGCTATGATGAAACTGGCTCTCATGAGGACCGCCACAGGAAAGGAAGACCCAGAGAATAAGGATAAGTTCATTAGAGTTACCTGCACCTCAGATTGCAGCCCAAATAAATGCTTCCCAGAGTTCAAGTAACATACACGTCTCAACATCAACTGTTCAGAGGAGACTGCGTGAATCAGGCCTTTATGGTCAAAATTCTGCTAAGAAATCACTACTAAAGGACACCAATAAGAAGACTTGCTTGGGCCAAGAAACACGAGCAATGGACCTTAGACTGGTGGAAATCTGCCCTTTGGTCTGATGAGTCCAAATTTGTAATTTTTTCAGCATAATATTATATGGGAACTCCTTCAAGACTGTTGGAAAAGCATTCTTCATGAAGCTGCTTGAGAGAATGTCAAGAGTGTGCAAAGCTGTCATCAAGGCAAATGGTGGCTACTTTGAAGAATCTCAAATATTAAAATATATTTTGATTTGTTTAACACTTGTTTTGGTTACTGCATGATTCTATATGTGGAATTTCATAGTTTTGATTGTCTTCACTATTATTCTACAATGTAGAAGATAAAGAAAAACTCTTGAATGAGTAGGTGCTGAAACTTTACTACTATAGCCCATAGAAATGCATTCATAAATAGCAAGAAATGAAGGTCAAAAAATGTATGATAAGCAACCAGGTTTAGAAGTGTCTGTCATAAATAAATATATAAAATACAGTGCATTCAGAAAGTATTCAGACCCCTTAACTTTTTCCACATTTTCTTACATTACAGCCTTATTCTAAAATACCCCATAATGACCAATTTTTTGGTTGATATTTGTTTTTTACATAAATATACAAGACCATTTACTCAGTAATTTGTTGAAGCACCTTTGGCAGCGATTACAGCCTTGAGTCTTCTTGGGTATGATGCTACAAGCTTGGCACACCTGTATTTGGGGAGTTTTTTCCATTCTTCTCTGCAGATCCTCTCAAGCTCTGTCAAGTTGGATGGGGAGCGTTTCTGCACAGCTATTTTCAGGTCTCTCCAGAGATGTTCGATCAGGTTCAAGTCCGGGTTCAGGCTGGGCCACTCAAGGACATTCAGAGACTTGTCCAGAAGCTACTCCTGCATTGTCTTGGCTGTGTGCTTAGGGTGGTTGTCTTCTTGGAAGGTGAACCTTCACCCCAGTCTGAGGTCTTAAGCACTCTGGAGCAGGTTTGGACTAGTAACTGGAAGGTTGTGAGTTCAAACCCCCGAGCTGACAAGGTACAAATCTGTCGTTCTGCCCCTGAACAGGCAGTTAACCCACTGTTCCTAGGCCGTCATTGAGAATAAGAATTTGTTCTTAACTGACTTGCCTGGTTAAATAAAGGTACAATAAAAAAATTAAAAGAATGATGGAGGCCACTGTGTTCTCGGGGACCTACAATGCCGCAAATGTTTCGGTACCCTTCCCCAGATCTGTGCCTCGATACAATCCTGTCTCGGTGCTCTACAGACAATTCCTTTGACCTCATGGCTTGGTTTTTGCTCTGACATGCACTGTCAACTGTGTGGGACCTTATATAGACAGATATGTCTAAATCGTGTTTGAATCAATTGAATTTACCACAGGCGAACTCCAATCAAGTTATAGGAACATCTCAAGGAAGATGAATGGAAACAGGGATGCACCTGAGCTCAATTATATTCTCATAGCAAAGGGTCTGAATACTTATGTAAATCAGGTATTTCTGTTTTTATTTTTTTTATTATAAATTAGCACATTTTTCCCCCCAAAAAACTGTTTTCGCTTTGTCATTATGGGGTATTGTGTGTAGATAGATTTTAGAATACGGCTGTAACTTAACAACACAAGAGGAAGGGGTCTGAATACATTCTGATGGCAGTGTAGGTGGCAATATTTCACAGCAGATGCGGAAGTGCGAAACTGGTGGATTGAGACGCATCCAATGCAACAAAAAAAAAAACAACAACAACAACAACAACAACAACAACATATCTCTTAAATGTATGGATTTTTATGGGTATTGTTTTGTTATGTAACTTAGATTGACTCACTGGTGTGTCAATCCAACCCTATGGGGTTTTCATTTTTTATACAACTAGATACAGTTAGTAGTTGAAATTAGTGCAGACAAGGAAATGTCTTTCTTTTGAAGGAAATGAGCCCGAATCTGTTGAATTGTGGATCCCTTCATTGGATAATGAAGGGATCCACATGGTGGCGACAGGGTAGCCTAGTGGTTAGTGTTGGACTAGTAACCGGAAGGTTGCAAGTTCAAATCCCCGAGCTGACAAGGTACAAATCTGTCGTTCTGCCCCTGAACAGGCAGTTGCCCACTGTTCCTAGGCCGTCATTGAAAATAAGAATTTGTTCTTAACTGACTTGCCTAGTAAAATAAAGGTAAAATACAAAAAATAACACGTTTGTTTCTTCTCTCTACAAAGATAATGTGATGTTACATCCTTTATTTCCCTCTCTCTCTTCAGGATAATGCAGACGTTTGTCACCCAGCAGTGGAAACTCCAGAGTAAAGAGAAACTCAACTGCTCTCGCAACAAAAACAAGGGTGACAAGAAGGGCAAATCTCCCCTCCACATCTTCTCGACCCTCCGCAGGTCAGAGAAACATCCTAACACTGACATTTTACGTCTAACATAATTATCGATTTGAATCTGTCTGTCACTGTAATTAAACTACAGACATTTCTTGTTCCTTACCACATAGGCACTTACTGTATCTGAAAGGATCAGATAGGTATGATATGGTAGTATCTCCACTTTTGCTCTCTGATTGGTTAGGCAGAATTGAGCCTGGGTTTACTCTCTCCGTTCCCATCATGTGTGTATCTTGGACAATAAAGTTATCTTCGTCTTCAGATCTCCCAGCTACCCGCCTCCCGGCTGTGTCAAGAGCAAAAAGAAGCTGAAGCCAGAACAAGATGGCGTCTCTAAATCCCACCGCCTTCTCCGTCGGACTTACACCAGCACCGCCAAACAGCAGGTTGAGGTGGACGGCTGCGGCCCCGGGACCAAGACTACCCACCGTCTCCTGGGCCTTTCCCTGTCCAGCGGAGACCCCCGTATGGACCACGGAGGAGGGCCCGGACCACTGCCCTTCAAACCCCACCGCCTGGGCAGGCCCTGCATGGCTGTGGTCAAACCAGAGGACCTCCGACCCGCTCCCCATAAGCTCCTGCCTCGCTCGTGCTCCGGCGACCCCCGCTGTGAGCATGCGGGAGTGGGAGGAGGTGGGGGAGGGGGTGGTGGTGGAGGAGGTAGTCTTGGGGGAGGTAGTCTTGAGGGAGGTAGTCTTGGGGGAGGTGTTGGTGGTGGAGGAGGTAGTCTTGGGGGAGGTAGTCTTGGGGGAGGTAGTCTTGAGGGAGGTAGTCTTGCGGGAGGTGTTGGTGGGCTGGGCCCGAGTGGTGGTGGAGGGGGTAGTCTTGGTGGATGTAGTCTTGGGGGAGGTAGTCTTGGGGGAGGTGTTGGTGGCCTGGGCCCGAGTGGTGGTGGAGGGGGTAGTCTTGGTGGATGTAGTCTTGGTGGAGGTAGTCTTGGGGGAGGTTTAAAGCACCACAGGCTGCTCAGTAGGTCGTGCTCTGGTTCTATCAGGACGGAGAAGCTGGATGGACTGAAACACCACCACCTCCTCAGCAGGTAAGATGATAACATATTAACATCCCCAAAGATAACATATTAACATCCCCAAAGATAACATGTTAACGTCACATCCCCAGGGATAACATATTAACATCCCCAAAGATAACATATTAACATCCCCAAAGATAACATATTAACATCCCCAAAGATAACATATTAACGTAACATCCCCAAAGATAACATATTAACATCCCCAAAGATAACATATTAACATCCCCAAAGATAAAATATTAACATCCCCAAAGATAACATATTAACGTAACATCCCCAAAGATAACATATTAACGTAACATCCCCAAAGATAACATATTAACGTAACATCCCCAAAGATAACATGTTAACATCCCCAAAGATACCATGTTAACGTAACACCCCCAAAGATAACATATTAACATCCCCAAAGATAACATATTAACATCCCCAAAGATAACATATTAACGTAACATCCCCAAAGATAACATATTAACATCCCCAAAGATAACATATTAACGTAACATCCCCAAAGATAACATATTAACGTAACATCCCCAAAGATAACATATTAACATCCCCAAAGATAACATATTAATGTAACATCCCCAAAGATAACATATTAACATCCCCAAAGATAACATATTAACGTAACATCCCCAAAGATAACATATTAACATCCCCAAAGATAACATATTAACATCCCCAAAGATAACATGTTAACATCCCCAAAGATAACATGTTAACATCCCCAAAGATAACATGTTAACGTCCCCAAAGATAACATATTAGCGTAACATCCCCAAAGATAACATATTAACATCCCCAAAGATAACATATTGACGTAACATCCCCAAAGATAACATATTAACATCCCCAAAGATAACATATTAACGTAACATCGTACTTTATTGATCCCCAAAGGAAGGAACATTTGTTGGCACCAGATGATACATAAATACGCAAAAACAAACACTAAAAGCAGCAACTCATGTTACCTCAGGTCCTACTGCCTCATCAATGCCTCCATGTTACCTCAGGTCCTACTGCCTCATCAATGCCTCCATGTTACCTCAGGTCCTACTGCCTCATCAATGCCTCCATGTTACCTCAGGTTCTACTGCCTCATCAATGCCTCCATGTTACCTCAGGTCCTACTGCCTCATCAATGCCTCCATGTTACCTCAGGTTCTACTGCCTCATCAATGCCTCCATGTTACTGCAGGTCCTACTGCCTCATCAATGCCTCCATGTTACCTCAGGTCCTACTACCTCATCAATGCCTCCATGTTACCTCAGGTTCTACTGCCTCATCAATGCCTCCATGTTACCTCAGGTCTACTGCCTCATCAATGCCTCTATGTTACCTCAGGTCCTACTGCCTCACCAATGCCTCCATGTTACCTCAGGTCCTACTGCCTCATCAATGCCTCTATGTTACCTCAGGTCCTACTGCCTCATCAATGCCTCCATGTTACCGCAGGTTCTACTGCCTCATCAATGCCTCCATGTTACCTCAGGTCCTACTGCCTCCATGTTACCTCAGGTCCTACTGCCTCATCAATGCCTCTATGTTACCTCAGGTCCTACTGCCTCATCAATGCCTCTATGTTACCTCAGGTCCTACTGCCTCATCAATGCCTCCATGTTACCTCAGGTCCTACTGCCTCATCAATGCCTCTATGTTACCTCAGGTCCTACTGCCTCATCAATGCCTCTATGTTACCTCAGGTCCTACTGCCTCATCAATGCCTCTATGTTACCTCAGGTCCTACTGCCTCATCAATGCCTCCATGTTACTGCAGGTCCTACTGCCTCATCAATGCCTCTATGTTACCTCAGGTCCTACTGCCTCATCAATGCCTCCATGTTACCTCAGGTCCTACTGCCTCATCAATGCCTCTATGTTACCTCAGGTCCTACTGCCTCATCAATGCCTCCATGTTACCTCAGGTCCTACTGCCTCATCAATGCCTCTATGTTACCTCAGGTCCTACTGCCTCATCAATGCCTCTATGTTACCTCAGGTCCTACTGCCTCATCAATGCCTCCATGTTACCGCAGGTCCTACTGCCTCATCAATGCCTCCATGTTACCTCAGGTCCTACTGCCTCATCAATGCCTCCATGTTACCTCAGGTCCTACTGCCTCATCAATGCCTCCATGTTACCTCAGGTCCTACTGCCTCATCAATGCCTCTATGTTACCTCAGGTCCTACTGCCTCATCAATGCCTCTATGTTACCTCAGGTCCTACTGCCTCATCAATGCCTCCATGTTACCTCAGGTCCTACTGCCTCATCAATGCATGTTACTGCAGGTCCTACTGCCTCATCAATGCCTCCATGTTACCTCAGGTCCTACTGCCTCATCAATGCCTCCATGTTACCTCAGGTCCTACTGCCTCATCAATGCATGTTACTGCAGGTCCTACTGCCTCATCAATGCCTCTATGTTACCTCAGGTCCTACTGCCTCATCAATGCCTCTATGTTACCTCAGGTCCTACTGCCTCATCAATGCCTCCATGTTACCTCAGGTCCTACTGCCTCATCAATGCCTCCATGTTACCTCAGGTCCTACTGCCTCATCAATGCCTCTATGTTACCTCAGGTCCTACTGCCTCATCAATGCCTCCATGTTACTGCAGGTTCTACTGCCTCATCAATGCCTCCATGTTACCTCAGGTTCTACTGCCTCATCAATGCCTCTATGTTACCTCAGGTCCTACTGCCTCATCAATGCCTCCATGTTACCTCAGGTCCTACTGCCTCATCAATGCCTCTATGTTACCTCAGGTCCTACTGCCTCATCAATGCCTCTATGTTACCTCAGGTCCTACTGCCTCATCAATGACTCTATGTTACCTCAGGTCCTACTGCCTCATCAATGCCTCTATGTTACCTCAGGTCCTACTGCCTCATCAATGCCTCTATGTTACCTCAGGTCCTACTACCTCATCAATGCCTCTATGTTACCTCAGGTCCTACTGCCTCATCAATGCCTCTATGTTACTGCAGGTCCTACTGCCTCATCAATGCCTCTATGTTACTGCAGGTCCTACTGCCTCATCAATGCCTCCATGTTACTGCAGGTCCTACTGCCTCATCAATGCCTCCATGTTACCGCAGGTCCTACTGCCTCATCAATGCATGTTACTGCAGGTCCTACTGCCTCATCAATGCCTCCATGTTACTGCAGGTCCTACTGCCTCATCAATGCCTCCATGTTACCTCAGGTCCTGCTGCCTCATCAATGCCTCCATGTTACCTCAGGTCCTACTGCCTCATCAATGCCTCCATGTTACCTCAGGTCCTACTGCCTCATCAATGCCTCCATGTTACCTCAGGTCCTACTGCCTCATCAATGCCTCCATGTTACCTCAGGTTCTACTGCCTCATCAATGCCTCCATGTTACCTCAGGTCCTACTGCCTCATCAATGCCTCCATGTTACCTCAGGTCCTACTGCCTCCATGTTACCTCAGGTCCTACTGCCTCATCAATGCCTCCATGTTACCTCAGGTTCTACTGCCTCATCAATGCCTCCATGTTACCTCAGGTCTACTGCCTCATCAATGCCTCCATGTTACTGCAGGTCCTACTGCCTCATCAATGCCTCCATGTTACCTCAGGTCCTACTACCTCATCAATGCCTCCATGTTACCTCAGGTTCTACTGCCTCATCAATGCCTCCATGTTACCTCAGGTTCTACTGCCTCATCAATGCCTCCATGTTACCTCAGGTCCTACTGCCTCATCAATGCCTCCATGTTACCTCAGGTTCTACTGCCTCATCAATGCCTCCATGTTACTGCAGGTCCTACTGCCTCATCAATGCCTCCATGTTACCTCAGGTCCTACTACCTCATCAATGCCTCCATGTTACCTCAGGTTCTACTGCCTCATCAATGCCTCCATGTTACCTCAGGTTCTACTGCCTCATCAATGCCTCCATGTTACCTCAGGTTCTACTGCCTCATCAATGCCTCCATGTTACCTCAGGTCCTACTGCCTCATCAATGCCTCCATGTTACCTCAGGTTCTACTGCCTCATCAATGCCTCCATGTTACTGCAGGTCCTACTGCCTCATCAATGCCTCCATGTTACCTCAGGTCCTACTACCTCATCAATGCCTCCATGTTACCTCAGGTTCTACTGCCTCATCAATGCCTCCATGTTACCTCAGGTTCTACTGCCTCATCAATGCCTCCATGTTACCTCAGGTCCTACTGCCTCATCAATGCCTCCATGTTACCTCAGGTCCTACTGCCTCATCAATGCCTCCATGTTACTGCAGGTCCTACTGCCTCATCAATGCCTCCATGTTACCTCAGGTCCTACTGCCTCATCAATGCCTCCATGTTACTGCAGGTCCTACTGCTTCATCAATGCCTCCATGTTACCTCAGGTCCTACTCCAGCAGTACCAAGATGGGCAAAGCAGCAGACATCTTCAAGGACTCTGTGTCTCTGTCCGAGGGGAGGCGGCTCTCTCTTACCTCAGGGCTCATCGGGATCCTCGCCCCTTCGCTCGCCACGCCAACGCCGGTCAGTAAGGCTGCTGGTGATTGATTGATCCGAAAGGCATCCTCTCATGATTGGTTGATCTTGATTTTTCATTAGAAACAGGGATTGTTGACCTTTTTTGGATCACAGGCAGGTAACAAACTTCCCTCTCTTCCTTTACAGCCAAACAATGGAGCCAAGTCCATACCAATAAAAGACAGAGGTTTCCTCGTCCAGGTAAATGCTCCCTGAATTTCACCTGAGCTTCTTCTTCTATCAATAATATGTTCTGTAAACGTTTACTTCAAGCAAATGTGTACATGTAGAATGAGTTAATACACGTTATAAAATCTATATGAGCATTTATCATGTTCTCTAATCATGCCTTCTGTCACAACAGACCATGGAATATGCTGAGCAGAGGATTCCGGTCCTGAATGAGTTCTGTGTGGTGTGTGACGAACCACACGTGTTCCAGAACGGACCAATGCTCAGAGTGAGTACTGTACACACATACTAACACACAGTACAAGAAGAGAGAGAAAAAAAACCAGAGCTATATTCAGTTCAGCCCATACAGCTAAATGTAACCAGACCCCCGTAAGGTTTTAAAGCAGAGATGGGCAACCCCAGTCCTCGAGAGCCTGATTTGGTGTCACAGTTTTGCCCCCAGTCCCAACTAACACACCTGACTCCAATAATCACCTAATCATGATCTTCAGTTTAGAATGCAATTTGATTAATCAGCTGTGTTTGTTAGGAATGGAGAACAAGAGTGACACCAATCAGACCCTGGAGGACTGGAGTTGCCCACTCCTGTTTTAAAGCATGATGTGATGTTGGCACCAACCAGAGAAGTACTTAGTCCTAATGATACGACTATAGATCACTGTCCTGAGTCCTAATGATACAACTATAGATCACTGTCCTGAGTCCTAATGATACAACTATAGATCACTGTCCTGAGTCCTAATGATACAACTATAGATCACTGTCCTGAGTCCTAATGATACAACTATAGGTCACTGTCCTGAGTCCTAATGATACAACTATAGATCACTGTCCTGAGTCCTAATGATACAACTATAGATCACTGTCCTGAGTCCTAATGATACAACTATAGATCACTGTCCTAATGATACAACTATAGATCACTGTCCTGAGTCCTAATGATACAACTATAGGTCACTGTCCTGAGTCCTAATGATACAACTATAGATCACTGCCCTGAGTCCTAATGATACAACTATAGATCACTGTCCTGAGTCCTAATGATACGACTATAGATCACTGTCCTGAGTCCTAATGATACAACTATAGGTCACTGTCCTGAGTCCTAATGTACGACTATAGGTCACTGTCCTGAGTCCTAATGATACAACTATAGATCACTTTCCTGAGTCCTAATGATACAACTATAGATCACTGTCCTGAGTCCTAATGATACAACTATAGATCACTGCCCTGAGTCCTAATGATACAACTATAGGTCACTGTCCTGAGTCCTAATGATACAACTATAGGTCACTGTCCTGAGTCCTAATGATACAACTATAGGTCACTGTCCTGAGTCCTAATGATACAACTATAGATCACTGTCCTGAGTCCTAATGATACAACTATAGGTCACTGTCCTGAGTCCTAATGATACGACTATAGATCACTGTCCTGAGTCCTAATGATACGACTATAGATCACTGTCCTGAGTCCTAATGATACGACTATAGATCACTGTCCTGAGTCCTAATGATACAACTATAGATCACTGTCCTAATGATACAACTATAGATCACTGTCCTAATGATACAACTATAGATCACTGTCCTAATGATACAACTATAGATCACTGTCCTGAGTCCTAATGATACAACTATAGATCACTGTCCTGAGTCCTAATGATACAACTATAGATCACTGTCCTGAGTCCTAATGATACAACTATAGGTCACTGTCCTGAGTCCTAATGATACAACTATAGATCACTGTCCTGAGTCCTAATGTACGACCTTAGGTCACTGTCCTGAGTCCTAATGATATGACTATAGGTCACTGTCCTGAGTCCTAATGTACGACTATAGATCACTGTCCTGAGTCCTAATGATACAACTATAGATCACTGTCCTGAGTCCTAATGATACAACTATAGATCACTGTCCTGAGTCCTAATGATACAACTATAGATCACTGTCCTGAGTCCTAATGATACGACTATAGGTCACTGTCCTGAGTCCTAATGATACAACTATAGATCACTGTCCTGAGTCATAATGATACAACTATAGATCACTGTCCTGCGTCCTAATAATACAACTATAGATCACTGTCCTAATGATACAACTATAGATCACTGTCCTAATGATACAACTATAGATCACTGTCCTGAGTCCTAATGATACAACTATAGATCACTGTCCTGAGTCCTAATAATACAACTATAGGTCACTGTCCTGAGTCCTAATGATACAACTATAGATCACTGTCCTGAGTCCTAATGATACAACTATAGATCACTGTCCTAATGATACAACTATAGATCACTGTCCTAATGATACAACTATAGATCACTGTCCTGACTCCTAATGATACAACTATAGATCACTGTCCTGAGTCCTAATGATACAACTATAGATCACTGTCCTGAGTCCTAATGATACAACTATAGATCACTGCCCTGAGTCCTAATGATACAACTATAGATCACTGTCCTGAGTCCTAATGATACAACTATAGATCACTGTCCTGAGTCCTAATGATACAACTATAGATCACTGTCCTGAGTCCTAATGATACAACTATAGGTCACTGTCCTGAGTCCTAATGATACAACTATAGGTCACTGTCCTGAGTCCTAATGATACAACTATAGATCACTGTCCTGAGTCCTAATGATACGACTATAGATCACTGTCCTGAGTCCTAATGATACAACTATAGATCACTGTCCTGAGTCCTAATGATACAACTATAGATCACTGTCCTGAGTCCTAATGATTCGACTGTAGGTCAGGGCTTTGTATACCAGTAGTACTTGTGGTAGACTGACTGTGGCTGTTTCTGACTCATTTAACCCAAAACAACCTACTTGCTAACGAGCAGCACACCCATTACTATATGTACCAGACAGTAGACTGTTTTGGCCCTAGATGTACCAGACAGTAGACTGTTTTGGCCCTAGATGTACCAGACAGTAGACTGTTTTGGCCCTAGACGAACCGTCCAGTAGACTGTTTTGGCCCTAGACGAACCAGACAGTAGACTGTTTTGGCCCTAGATGTACCAGACAGTAGACTGTTTTGGCCCTAGATGTACCAGACTGTAGACTGTTTTGGCCCTAGATGTACCAGACTGTAGACTGTTTTGGCCCTAGATGGGAGATGATCTGATCCCGTCTATGTGGTGTGTCCACCCCACAGCCCACGGTGTGTGAGCGAGAACTGTGTGTGTTTGCCTTTCAAACACTGGGGGTGATGAACGAGGCAGCCGACGAGATCGCCACAGGAGCTCAGGTATGCGTGCGCACTCACGACACACACACACACACACACACACGCAGCTGGCTAAGTGTCCGTCTCTGTTTCCTAGGTGGTGGACCTGTTGGTGTCCATGTGTAGGTCTGCTCTAGAGTCTCCCAGGAAAGTGGTCATCTTTGAGCCATATCCCTCCGTGGTGGATCCGTGTGACTCCCAGGCACTGGCCTTCAACCCCCGGGTATGGTTTACTAACCCTGAACCTACTAACAGCCTTAGGCCTTCAACCCCCGGGTATGGTTTACTAACCCTGAACCTACTAACAGCCTTAGGCCTTCAACCCCCGGGTATGGTTTACTAACCCTGAACCTACTAACAGCCTTAGGCCTTCAACCCCCAGGTATGGTTTACTAACCCTGAACCTACTAACAGCCTTAGGCCTTCAACCCCCGGGTATGGTTTACTAACCCTGAACCTACTAACAGCCTTAGGCCTTCAAGCCCCAGGTATGGTTTACTAACCCTGATCCTACTAACAGCCTTAGGCCTTCAACCCCCGGGTATGGTTTACTAACCCTGAACCTACTAACATCCTTAGGCCTTCAACCCCCGGGTATGGTTTACTAACCCTGAACCTACTAACAGCCTTAGGCCTTCAACCCCCGGGTATGGTTTATTAACCCTGAACCTACTAACAGCCTTAGGCCTTCAACCCCCGGGTATGGTTTACTAACCCTGAACCTACTAACATCCTTAGGCCTTCAACCCCCGGGTATGGTTTACTAACCCTGAACCTACTAACAGCCTTAGGCCTTCAACCCCCGCGTATGGTTTACTAACCCTGAACCTACTAACAGCCTTAGGCCTTCAACCCCAGGATATAGCTTTTATCAGCAGTAATTTGATGAATTCCCGCAATAAATCCACCCCCCACAAAAAAATATAAGATTTATAAGACTAATCCATATAGAGACCATTTAGTTGAATATGCAGAGGACTTTAGTTGTTGTTGGTAGATCCTTGCTGAATTTCACTGTGTCCTTTTCTGAAGTGGTTCATACTGCCTGTGATCCATGATGCTTGTGGTTCATTTCAGAAAAAGGACTATGACCGAGTGATGAGAGCCCTTGACAGTCTCACCTCTATCAGAGAAATGTCCCAGGTAACTAACCCTAACCCTTGACCCTTAGCTCTATCAGAGAAATGTCCCAGGTAACTAACCCTAACCCTTGACCCGTAGCTCTATCAGAGAAATGTCCCAGGTAACTAACTCTAACCCTTGACCCTTAGCTCTATCAGAGAAATGTCCAGAGGTAACTAACCTTAACCCTTGACCCTTACCTCTATCAGAGAAATGTCCCAGGTAACTAACCCTAACCCTTGACCCGTAGCTCTATCAGAGAAATGTCCCAGGTAACTAACTCTAACCCTTGACCCTTAGCTCTATCAGAGAAATGTCCCAGGTAACTAACCCTAACCCTTGACCCTTACCTCTTCATCGTGTTTAGGACCTAATTCGTCATGTCTCTCATCCCCTCCTATGTCTCCCCTGTGTGTGTGTGTGTGTGCTGTCCCGTTGTACCCATTGAGCCAGTGGTGTTAAATGAAGGTTGTTTCTCTACAGGCACCTTACCTGGAGATTAAGAGGCAGATGGACAAGCATGATCCTTTAGCTCACCCCTTACTGACATGGTAAGAAACCCCTTACTGACATGGTAAGAGACCCCTTTACTGCCATGATAAGAAACCCCCTTACTGCCATGGTAAGAAACCCCTTTACTGCCATGGTAAGAAACCCCTTTACTGCCATGGTAAGAAACCCCTTTACTGCAATGATAAGAAACCCCCTTACTGCAATGATAAGAAACCCCCTTACTGCGATGGTAAGAAACGCCCTTACTGCCATGGTAAGAAACCCCTTTACTGCCATGGTAAGAAACCACTTTACTGCCATGGTAAGAAACGCCCTTACTGCCATGGTAAGAAACCCCTTTACTGCAATGGTAAGAAACCCCTTTACTGCAATGGTAAGAAACCCCTTTACTGCAATGATAAGAAACCCCCTTACTGCAATGATAAGAAACCCCCTTACTGCGATGGTAAGAAACGCCCTTACTGCCATGGTAAGAAACCCCTTTACTGCCATGGTAAGAAACCACTTTACTGCCATGGTAAGAAACGCCCTTACTGCCATGGTAAGAAACCCCTTTACTGCAATGGTAAGAAACCCCTTTACTGCAATGGTAAGAAACCCCTTTACTGCAATGATAAGAAACCCCCTTACTGCAATGATAAGAAACCCCCTTACTGCGATGGTAAGAAACGCCCTTACTGCCATGGTAGGAAACCCCTTTACTGCCATGGTAAGAAACCCCTTTACTGCCATGGTAAGAAACCCCCTTACTGCCATGGTAAGAAACCCCCTTACTGCCATGGTAAGAGACCCCTTACTGCCATGGTAGGAAACCCCTTTACTGCCATGGTAAGAAACCCCTTTACTGCCAAGGTAAGAAACCCTTTACTTGATTTCCCCAATAAATCAATTTTTTTTCTGAAACATAAGATTTTGTATCACGAGTCCCGAAATCGAAAAAAGGTTTCAAAATTGTTTTATGTTATTTATTCATTTCAGAGGCAAAAGGAGCAAAACCAATGTTTCCGGCTGTTAGGCCATTGTCAGCCTGCAATTCAATCAGTAGTCAGAGACATTGACTGTCATATTGAATGTACAGTTAGACCAGGACATGAGACAGTGGATTCATACATTCAACAGAAGAGAAAGTGTGAATGACAGTTTAAAGTATGTCACAACAGGGCAATCTAGCAGCAGCTAGTGGTATTATTATTATTGTATTGCAAACTGTTAATGCCTAATGTAACCCGTTTTGTTCTTCTCTCTAGGGTAATATGCAGTAACAGGTCACACATCGTCAAACTACCAGTAACCAGAGTGAGTTTTATACATCATTAGAGGAGATTACATTTTTAAAACAATAATAATTTAACCTTTTATTTAAACTAGGCAAGTCAGTTAAGAACAAATTCTTATTTTACAATGAAGGCCTACCGGGGAACAGCGGGTTAACTGCCTTGTTCAGGGGCAGAACGACAGATTTGTACCATGTCAGCTCGGGGATTTGAACTTGCAACCTTCCGGTTACTAGTCCAACGCTCTAACCACTAGGCTACGCTGCCTCCCCACTAGATGGAACTAGAGTTACTGAAAAACTACAACTAAATATAAACAAATGTAATATATATATATGGTTAAGTCTGACTTAATCTTAATCTCCCTAGACGATGTAATATATATATATATGGTTAAGTCTGACTTAATCTTAATCTCCCTAGACGATGTAATATCTCTCTGATGGTATTTTCTCGTCCGGCGTTAGGTCTTTTCTGGGTGTTCCTGTGTAGTCCTAAAACAGGCGGATTTATGAAGTCATAAGACATGGGCTCCCGAGTGGCGCAGCGGTCTAAAGCATCACTACAGACCCTGGTTCGATCCCGGGCTGTATCACAGCCGGCCGTGATCCGGAGTCCCATAGGGCGGCGCACAATTGGCCCATTGTCGCCCGGGTTAGGGGAGGGTTTGGCCGGGGTAGGCCGTAATTGTAAAATAATAATTTGTTCTTAATTGACTTGCCTAGTTAAATTAAGGTTAAATAAAATGTTTATAAACACAGGCTGATTATAGAGTGAGGTGAGAAGACAGGCTGATTATAGAGTGAGGTGAGAAGACAGGCTGATTATAGAGTGAGGTGAGAAGACAGGCTGATTGTAGAGTGAGGTGAGAAGACAGGCTGATTGTAGAGTGAGGTGAGAAGACAGGCTGATTATAGAGTGAGGTGAGAAGACAGGCTGATTGTAGAGTGAGGTGAGAAGACAGGCTGATTATAGAGTGAGGTGAGAAGACAGGCTGATTATAGAGTGAGGTGAGAAGACAGGCTGATTGTAGAGTGAGGTCAGAAGACAGGCTGATTGTAGAGTGAGGTGAGAAGACAGGCTGATTGTAGAGTGAGGTGAGAAGACAGGCTGATTGTAGAGTGAGGTGAGAAGACAGGCTGATTATAGAGTGAGGTGAGAAGACAGGCTGATTATAGAGTGAGGTGAGAAGACAGGCTGATTGTAGAGTGAGGTGAGAAGACAGGCTGATTGTAGAGTGAGGTGAGAAGACAGGCTGATTATAGAGTGAGGTGAGAAGACAGGCTGATTATAGAGTGAGGTGAGAAGACAGGCTGATTGTAGAGTGAGGTCAGAAGACAGGCTGATTATAGAGTGAGGTGAGAAGACAGGCTGATTATAGAGTGAGGTCAGAAGACAGGCTGATTGTAGAGTGAGGTGAGAAGACAGGCTGATTATAGAGTGAGGTGAGAAGACAGGCTGATTATAGAGTGAGGTGAGAAGACAGGCTGATTCTAGAGTGAGGTCAGAAGACAGGCTGATTGTAGAGTGAGGTCAGAAGACAGGCTGATTATAGAGTGAAGTGAGAAGACAGGCTGATTATAGAGTGAGGTCAGAAGACAGGCTGATTATAGAGTGAAGTGAGAAGACAGGCTGATTGTAGAGTGAGGTCAGAAGACAGGCTGATTGTAGAGTGAGGTCAGAAGACAGGCTGATTGTAGAGTGAGGTGAGAAGACAGGCTGATTATAGAGTGAGGTGAGAAGACAGGCTGATTATAGAGTGAGGTGAGAAGACAGGCTGATTATAGAGTGAGGTGAGAAGACAGGCTGATTATAGAGTGAGGTGAGAAGACAGGCTGATTGTAGAGTGAGGTCAGAAGACAGGCTGATTGTAGAGTGAGGTGAGAAGACAGGCTGATTGTAGAGTGAGGTGAGAAGACAGGCTGATTATAGAGTGAGGTCAGAAGACAGGCTGATTGTAGAGTGAGGTGAGAAGACAGGCTGATTATAGAGTGAGGTGAGAAGACAGGCTGATTGTAGAGTGAGGTGAGAAGACAGGCTGATTGTAGAGTGAGGTCAGAAGACAGGCTGATTGTAGAGTGAGGTGAGAAGACAGGCTGATTATAGAGTGAGGTGAGAAGACAGTCTGATTATAGAGTGAGGTGAGAAGACAGGCTGATTATAGAGTGAGGTGAGAAGACAGGCTGATTATAGAGTGAGGTGAGAAGACAGGCTGATTATAGAGTGAGGTGAGAAGACAGGCTGATTGTAGAGTGAGGTCAGAAGACAGGCTGATTGTAGAGTGAGGTGAGAAGACAGGCTGATTGTAGAGTGAGGTGAGAAGACAGGCTGATTATAGAGTGAGGTCAGAAGACAGGCTGATTGTAGAGTGAGGTGAGAAGACAGGCTGATTATAGAGTGAGGTGAGAAGACAGGCTGATTGTAGAGTGAGGTGAGAAGACAGGCTGATTGTAGAGTTAGGTCAGAAGACAGGCTGATTGTAGAGTGAGGTGAGAAGACAGGCTGATTATAGAGTGAGGTGAGAAGACAGGCTGATTATAGAGTGAGGTGAGAAGACAGGCTGATTGTAGAGTGAAGTGAGAAGACAGGCTGATTATAGAGTGAGGTCAGAAGACAGGCTGATTATAGAGTGAAGTGAGAAGACAGGCTGATTGTAGAGTGAGGTCAGAAGACAGGCTGATTGTAGAGTGAGGTCAGAAGACGGGCTGATTGTAGAGTGAGGTCAGAAGACAGGCTGATTGTAGAGTGAGGTCAGAAGACGGGCTGATTGTAGAGTGAGGTGAGAAGACAGGCTGATTGTAGAGTGAGGTCAGAAGACAGGCTGATTGTAGAGTGAGGTGAGAAGACAGGCTGATTGTAGAGTGAGGTCAGAAGACAGGCTGATTGTAGAGTGAGGTGAGAAGACAGGCTGATTGTAGAGTGAGGTGAGAAGACAGGCTGATTGTAGAGTGAGGTCAGAAGACAGGCTGATTGTAGAGTGAGGTCAGAAGACAGGCTGATTATAGAGTGAGGTCAGAAGACAGGCTGATTATAGAGTGAGGTCAGAAGACAGGCTGATTATAGAGTGAAGTGAGAAGACAGGCTGATTATAGAGTGAGGTCAGAAGACAGGCTGATTATAGAGTGAAGTGAGAAGACAGGCTGATTATAGAGTGAGGTCAGAAGACAGGCTGATTGTAGAGTGAGGTGAGAAGACAGGCTGATTGTAGAGTTAGATCAGAAGACAGGCTGATTGTAGAGTGAGGTGAGAAGACAGGCTGATTGTAGAGTGAGGTCAGAAGACAGGCAGATTATAGAGTTGTGAAGAACAGAGAGAACAGAAAAGGAGAGAGTGAATGTGGTGTCCCAAATCGCACCCTATTCCCTATATAGTGCACTACGTTTTACCTGCTCTATATAGGGAATAGGGTGCCATTTGGGACACCTGTGACGTGTTGTGTCTCCTGTCTCTCTGTCACGACTGCAGCAGTTGAAGTTCATGCACACCCCACACCAGTTCCTTCTACTCAGCAGTCCTCCTGCCAAAGAGTCCAACTTCAGAGCTGCCAAAAACATCTTTGGGAGTACCTTCGCTTTCCAGTATGTTCCCCCTTTTTTTAATCATATATATATAACAGGGAGGGGGGGGGGGGGCGTTTAGTACAAAACCAGTTAACTTTGATAAACAACTAGAAATAACTAGATTTGTTGGGTCATTTTAAGAAAGCTAAATATAGAGATTTGTTTTTGGTTGTTGAGTCAATTTAGACCATGCCCATTTCAAGTTTAACTATCAAAAAAAAATATATATATATACATGTTATTTCAGGATATGTTGGTAACGTTAGCTGGTCTTCCTTTGTATCATTTCATATGCTCATGAAGGCACACAGTGCACTCACTGTTTTTGAAGTTTTTTTTTAAAAATCTTACACTTGTTTTAAAAGTACTTCAGTCGTGTACACTATGTTTCTGAAACATGTTGTTTTTAAAATCACTGCTATTTTCAGTTGGAGAATGAACTTTTATTTGATGAACACAGTAGATCATGTATTGGATAATTAATAATGACCTTTTCTCTGTTCAGTGGTTCTCACATAGAAAATTGGCACTCCATTTTGCGAAACGGTTTGGTGGTTGCATCCAACACAAGACTTCAGGTAAAAAAAAAATAATATATATATATATATCTTCAAATCCAATAATTGTTTATCAGCCTTTTACAAAGCACAATCTGTGATTTCAACTGCCTGAGACTACTATGTATGGTAAACAGTAGGTCTGAGTAAATGTATTAACCCTTCAAGACCTGAACACAAACAGCATTCACTCCAAACCACACTGTTACTAGAGCTGTGATGACACCAGTATTGATGACACCAGTATTGATGACACCAGTATTGATGACACCAGTATTGATGACACCAGTATTGATGACACCAGTATTGATGACACCAGTATTGATGACACCAGTATTGATGACACCAGTATTGATGACACCAGTATTGATGACACCAGTATTGATGACACCAGTATTGCAATATTTTTTCTCGAGACAAAAAATGAAAACATGAAGCAGACAAAAACCCGTTGGTTCTTTTAAAAAGCTGCGGTATGTAATATATATTAGTATGTAATATATATTAGTATGTAATATATATTAGTATGTAATATATATTAGTATGTAGCCTGGATAATAAATACATGTAACTGTGGATGACAATGTGTTTGTTACCAACATTAAAGCCGTTTTTCCTAAAAACAAGTTAAATCTGCTTTGTGTTTTGTATCGCGATACTGGTATGGTCACGGCCCTAACCGTTACCATACATATTTAAAATATGTTGCATATAATTTTGCACGTTATCTCTGCAGACCAAACGCCTCTAATAGTTGTGGTTGTTGTCTGTCGGCAGCTCCATGGCGCCATCTACGGGAGTGGGATCTATATCAGCCCAATGTCAAGCATATCATTTGGTTACTCAGGTACCCAGAAAACCTACAGGAACTTTGTAATTCATTGTAACAGGTAGACTCAGCGAAATGACGTTGACACTAACAGCGCCACAGATATTGAGATGAGCGAGATGCAAGACTTCGCTGTCACGCAGTATCTGTACGGTTTGGCTTTAAGAGAGGTTACAGCGTGGTCGCCAGGGCACCAAAACAGAGGAACAAGTTGAGCCTTGCGCTTCAACGCTCTTAGTAGTTGCGGAAATTGACCCCCCCTTATGCTATTTACTTTGTGCATCTGTCATATCGCTGAGCCTTTAATACGTGAATGACAAGTTATGTGACTGAGTCTGTTGTCCTACCAGAGTAGTTAAAGTTATGTGTGACTGAGTCTGTTGTCCTACCAGAGTAGTTAAAGTTATGTGATGACTGAGTCTGTTGTCCTACCAGTGTAGTTAAAGTTATGTGTGACTGAGTCTGTTGTCCTACCAGAGTAGTTAAAGTTATGTGATGACTGAGTCTGTTGTCCTACCAGAGTAGTTAAAGTTATGTGATGACTGAGTCTGTTGTCCTACCAGAGTAGTTAAAGTTATGTGATAACTGAGTCTGTTGTCCTACCAGAGTAGTTAAAGTTATGTGATGACTGAGTCTGTTGTCCTACCAGAGTAGTTAAAGTTATGTGATGACTGAGTCTGTTGTCCTACCAGAGTAGTTAAAGTTATGTGATGACTGAGTCTGTTGTCCTACCAGAGTAGTTAAAGTTATGTGTGACTGAGTCTGTTGTCCTACCAGAGTAGTTAAAGTTATGTGATGACTGAGTCTGTTGTCCTACCAGAGTAGTTAAAGTTACAATGTAACAGTTCAACTCTGCAGTACGTGAACCAAGACACTGTGACCAATGTTCTTTCTGCACAATAAAGTCAAGATTTATTTACTCTCCTGTTTAGTTTTTAAAATGTTTTTTTAAAAACGTGCCCCGTTTTCAGAGCATAGCAGTGTCTGATTTGAAGACCAAATGTTGTCCTGATTGTTATTATAACATCTCTCCCATTCAGGGATGAACAAAAAACAGCTGAAAGTTACTTCGAAGGACGAAACTGCTACAAACAAGAGCAACTTACAGGTAATCATAATGAAAACTCCCCAAAACTTCTGTATAGTGCAGTGTTAAAACTGGTGTAAAATGGAGGGAAACGAACGTTGTAGTAAAACTGGTGTAAACTGGGGGAAATGAACGTTGTATTCACTTCTGTACAGTGTTAAAACTGGTGTTAACTGGGGGAAATGAACGTTGTGGTAAAACTGGTGTTAACTGGGGGAAATGAACGTTGTGGTAAAACTGGTGTAAACTGGGGGAAATGAACGTTGTATTCACTTCTGTACAGTGTTAAAACTGGTGTTAACTGGGGGAAATGAACGTTGTGGTAAAACTGGTGTTAACTGGGGGAAATGAACGTTGTATTCACTTCTGTATGGTGGTAAAACTGGTGTTAACTGGGGGAAATGAACGTTGTATTCACTTCTGTACGGTGTTAAAACTGGTGTAAACTGGGGGAAATGAACGTTGTGGTAAAACTGGTGTTAACTGGGGGAAATGAACGTTGTGGTAAAACTGGTGTTAACTGGGGGAAACGAACGTTGTGGTAAAACTGGTGTTAACTGGGGGAAACGAACGTTGTGGTAAAACTGGTGTTAACTGGGGGAAACGAACGTTGTGGTAAAACTGGTGTAAACTGGGGGAAACGAACGTTGTATTCACTAGAGTTGTGTCCTTTTGCAGTCAACAAAGAAAGGCCAGCAGCCCCAGTTTTTGCAAAGTCGGAACCTGAAGTGCATAGCCTTATGTGAAGGTACGTATGTGTGCTCTGTGCTGGAGTAACCACAGAACAACCATGGAGACATGAACTTATAACACATAGTGTCTTCAGAATGTTTTCACACCCCCGGGACTTCTTCCACATTTTGTTTTGGTACAGTCTGAATTTAAAATGGATAACATTTTTTTTTTTAAATAATGTTTTCTTCTTTTTAAATGTATTTTTTATAAATGTCACTGGCCTATACACAATTACCCATAATGTCAAAGTGGAATTATGTTTTTCGAAATGTGTTACAAATTCATTTAAAAAAATGAAAAGCTGAAATGTCTTGTGTCAATAAGTATTCAACCCCTTTGTTATGGCAAGAAATAATATGTTCAGGAGTTTAAAAAAAAGTGTTTCACAAGTCACATAATAAGTTGCATGGTCTCACTATGTGTGCAATAATAGTGTTTAAAACATGATATCTCATCTCTGTACCCCACACATCTAATCATATGTAAGGTCCCTCAGTCGAGCAGTGAATTACAAACACTGATTCAACTAAAAAGACCAGGGAGATTTCTCTATGCCTCGCAAAGAAGGGCACCTATTGGTAGATGGGTAAAAATTAAATAACAAGCAGAAATTTAATATCCCTTTGAACATGGTGAAGTTATTAATTACACTTTGGATGGTGTATCAACACACCCAGTCACTATAAAGACACAGCCGTCCTTCCTAACTCAGTTGCCGGAGAGGAAGGAAACCGCTTAGAGATTTCACCATGAGGCCAATGGTGACTTTAAAACAGTTACAGAGTTTATTGGCTGTGATAGGAGACAACTGAGGATGGATCAACAACATTGTAGTTATTCCACAATACTAACCTAAATGACAAGAGAGAAAAGAAAGAAGCAAGTACGGGATTAAAAGTATTCCAAAATATGCATCCTGTTTGCAACAAAGTAATACTGCCCCCAAAATGTGGCGAAGCCATTCATTTTTTTTGTCCTGAATATAAAGTGTTATGTTTGGGGGAAATCCAATACAACAAATTACTGAGTACCACTCTACATATTTTCAAGCATAGTGTTGGCTGCATCATGTTATGAAAAGCTTGTAATTGTTAAGGACTGGGGAGTTTTTCAGGATAAAAAAGAAACGGAATGGAGCTAAGCACAGACATAATTCTAGAGGAAAACCTGGTTCAGTCTGCTTTCCACCAGACACTGGGAGATGAATTCACCTTTCAGCAGGACAATAACCTAAATCAAATTTTATGTAATCCATTTTGAATTCAGGTTGTAACGCAACAAAATGTGGAATAAGTGGCTACACTTTCTGAAGCCACAGCATGTGAACTCTATTTTAATATATGTGTATATAAAGAGTTTATTTCCAAAATGAAATATTTCACATCTCTGACTTTTTCATCAAAGTATTGCTTACCTGTGTGTACAATATTCCTATTCACAGATTTTTTTAAAATTCATATTTTCAAATATGTATTCAAATGGTTTTTTTTTCACAAAACGCTACAGATGTATGTAGGATCTTAATTTGAGCCAGTATGCTACGTCATGAAAATAATCCCGCAGCAACAGGAAGTGTGAATTATGTGGATTATAATTAAGGTTTGACATTTCTTTTTAAGGACAAATAAAGTCTTACATTTTAAAGTGGAAATTATAACTTTAGAAGCCTTTTTTAAACATTGAATACACTACAAGGTTGCATTTCCTACTGTGCAAGGAAATTCTCAGCAACAAAAATGATCAAATTAAAATCCTACATCTGAATAGATCCATTGTGTAGCTGGAATAGAATGCTGGTTTCCTGTATAATTGACTGGGATATTGTCTTCATCTTAAGATGAATGCATTAACTATAAGTCACTCAGGATAAGCACATCTGCTAGATGTAAATGTTTTGCATACAGATCTCATTACTGTATTGAATTGGGAAATAAATTATTACAAATGTATTATTTGAACAGTTCTTTATTTAAAATGTAGTTATTTGTTACATTTGACTGTGTAAAACCGAGCAGTACTACTTATTTCTCTGAGAGTGAGGTGGATGTACCGTATAGAGTTTTGCCAAACAAAATGATTATTTGTCTCTCTGAAATTAAACCAAGTGTTACGATTTTAAACAAACACAACTGTCATTGAACAAACACCATGCCATGATTAGATAGTGTGGGGGGGGGGGGACGGACAGACAAGATAACATTTCAGAATTTCTTTAAACAATAAATGTTAATTTACTAAATAAATCAACATTTCTGAAAATGAATATATAGCATTGATTTTGCAATAAACTCTTTGTCCTCTTCCAGTAATAACATCCCCTGACCTGCACAAACACGGAGACATCTGGGTCGTTCCCAACACTGATCATGTCTGTACACGCTTCTTCTTCGTGTAAGTAGGCTTAAACAGTATTCCTTGCAGTAGTTATTGGACAGTATGCCCTTTATTGACATCCCTTACAGTCGTCTCCAATTCATAAAAACAGACCAGGGGTTAGGGTAGTAGATTAGCGGTTAGGGTAGTAGATTAGGGGTTAGGGTAGTAGACTAGGGTTAGGGTAGTAGACTAGGGGTTAGGGTAGTAGACTAGGGGTTAGGGTAGTAGACTAGGGGTTAGGGTAGTAGACTAGGGGTTAGGGTAGTAGACTAGGGGTTAGGGTAGTAGACTAGGGGTTAGGGTAGTAGATTAGGGGTTAGGGTAGTAGATTAGGGGTTAGGGTAGTAGACTAGGGGTTAGGGTAGTAGACTAGGGGTTAGGGTAGTAGACTAGGGGTTAGGGTAGTAGACTAGGGGTTAGGGTAGTAGACTAGGGGTTAGGGTAGTAGACTAGGGGTTAGGGTAGTAGACTAGGGGTTAGGGTAGTAGACTAGGGGTTAGGGTAGTAGATTAGGGGTTAGGGTAGTAGACTAGGGGTTAGGGTAGTAGACTAGGGGTTAGGGTAGTAGACTAGGGTTAGGGTAGTAGACTAGGGTAGTAGATTAGGGTAGTAGACTAGGGGTTAGGGTAGTAGATTAGGGGAGTAGATTAGGGTAGTAGCCTAGGGGTTAGGGTAGTAGACTAGGGGTTAGGGTAGTAGACTAGGGGTTAGGGTAGTAGACTAGGGGTTAGGGTAGTAGATTAGGGGTTAGGGTAGTAGACTAGGGGTTAGGGTAGTAGATTAGGGGTTAGGGTAGTAGACTAGGGGTTAGGGTAGTAGACTAGGCGTTAGGGTAGTAGACTAGGGGTTAGGGTAGTAGATTAGGGGTTAGGGTAGTAGACTAGGGGTTAGGGTAGTATATTAGGGTAGTAGATTAGGGTAGTAGACTAGGGGTTAGGGTAGTAGACTAGGGGTTAGGGTAGTAGACTAGGGGTTAGGGTAGTAGATTAGGGTAGTAGATTAGGGGTTAGGGTAGTAGACTAGGGGTTAGGGTAGTAGACTAGGGGTTAGGGTAGTAGACTAGGGGTTAGGGTAGTAGATTAGGGGTTAGGGTAGTAGACTAGGGGTTAGGGTAGTAGACTAGGGGTTAGGGTAGTAGACTAGGGTTAGGGTAGTAGACTAGGGGTTAGGGTAGTAGACTAGGGGTTAGGGTAGTAGACTAGGGTTAGGGTAGTAGATTAGGGGTTAGGGTAGTAGATTAGGGGTTTAGGGTAGTAGACTAGGGGTTAGGGTAGTAGACTAGGGGTTAGGGTAGTAGACTAGGGGTTAGGGTAGTAGACTAGGGGTTAGGGTAGTAGACTAGGGGTTAGGGTAGTAGACTAGGGGTTAGGGTAGTAGACTAGGGGTTAGGGTAGTAGATTAGGGGTTAGGGTAGTAGATTAGGGGTTAGGGTAGTAGACTAGGGGTTAGGGTAGTAGACTAGGGGTTAGGGTAGTAGACTAGGGGTTAGGGTAGTAGACTAGGGGTTAGGGTAGTAGATTAGGGGTTAGGGTAGTAGACTAGGGGTTAGGGTAGTAGACTAGGGGTTAGGGTAGTAGACTAGGGGTTAGGGTAGTAGACTAGGGGTTAGGGTAGTAGACTAGGGTAGTAGATTAGGGTAGTAGACTAGGGGTTAGGGTAGTAGATTAGGGGAGTAGATTAGGGTAGTAGCCTAGGGGTTAGGGTAGTAGACTAGGGGTTAGGGTAGTAGACTAGGGGTTAGGGTAGTAGACTAGGGGTTAGGGTAATAGACTAGGCGTTAGGGTAGTAGACTAGGGGTTAGGGTAGTAGACTAGGGGTTAGGGTAGTAGACTAGGGGTTAGGGTAGTAGATTAGGGGTTAGGGTAGTAGACTAGGGGTTAGGGTAGTAGACTAGGGGTTAGGGTAGTAGACTAGGGGTTAGGGTAGTATATTAGGGTAGTAGACTAGGGGTTAGGGTAGTAGATTAGGGTAGTAGACTAGGGGTTAGGGTAATAGACTAGGCGTTAGGGTAGTAGACTAGGGGTTAGGGTAGTAGACTAGGGGTTAGGGTAGTAGACTAGGGGTTAGGGTAGTAGATTAGGGGTTAGGGTAGTAGACTAGGGGTTAGGGTAGTAGACTAGGGGTTAGGGTAGTAGACTAGGGGTTAGGGTAGTATATTAGGGTAGTAGACTAGGGGTTAGGGTAGTAGATTAGGGTAGTAGACTAGGGGTTAGGGTAGTAGACTAGGGGTTAGGGTAGTAGATTAGGGTAGTAGATTAGGGGTTAGGGTAGTAGACTAGGGGTTAGGGTAGTAGACTAGGGGTTAGGGTAGTAGATTAGGGGTTAGGGTAGTAGACTAGGGGTTAGGGTAGTAGACTAGGGGTTTGGGTAGTAGACTAGGGGTTTGGGTAGTAGACTAGGGGTTTGGGTAGTAGACTAGGGGTTAGGGTAGTAGACTAGGGGTTAGGGTAGTAGACTAGGGGTTAGGGTAGTAGACTAGGGGTTAGGGTAGTAGATTAGGGGTTAGGGTAGTAGACTAGGAGTTAGGGTAGTAGACTAGGGGTTAGGGTAGTAGACTAGGGGTTAGGGTAGTAGACTAGGGGTTAGGGTAGTAGATTAGGGTAGTAGACTAGGGGTTAGGGTAGTAGATTAGGGTAGTAGACTAGGGGTTAGGGTAGTAGACTAGGGGTTAGGGTAGTAGATTAGGGTAGTAGATTAGGGGTAGGGTAGTAGACTAGGGGTTAGGGTAGTAGACTAGGGGTTAGGGTAGTAGATTAGGGGTTAGGGTAGTAGACTAGGGGTTAGGGTAGTAGACTAGGGGTTTGGGTAGTAGACTAGGGGTTTGGGTAGTAGACTAGGGGTTAGGGTAGTATATTAGGGTAGTAGACTAGGGGTTAGGGTAGTAGATTAGGGTAGTAGACTAGGGGTTAGGGTAGTAGACTAGGGGTTAGGGTAGTAGACTAGGGGTTAGGGTAGTAGATTAGGGTAGTAGATTAGGGGTTAGGGTAGTAGACTAGGGGTTAGGGTAGTAGACTAGGGGTTAGGGTAGTAGATTAGGGGTTAGGGTAGTAGACTAGGGGTTTGGGTAGTAGACTAGGGGTTTGGGTAGTAGACTAGGGGTTAGGGTAGTAGACTAGGGGTTAGGGTAGTAGACTAGGGGTTAGGGTAGTAGACTAGGGGTTAGGGTAGTAGACTAGGGTTAGGGTAGTAGATTAGGGGTTAGGGTAGTAGACTAGGAGTTAGGGTAGTAGACTAGGGGTTAGGGTAGTAGACTAGGGGTTAGGGTAGTAGACTAGGGGTTAGGGTAGTATATTAGGGTAGTAGATTAGGGTAGTAGACTAGGGGTTAGGGTAGTAGATTAGGGTAGTAGACTAGGGGTTAGGGTAGTAGACTAGGGGTTAGGGTAGTAGACTAGGGGTTAGGGTAGTAGATTAGGGGTTAGGGTAGTAGACTAGGGGTTAGGGTAGTAGACTAGGGGTTAGGGTAGTAGATTAGGGGTTAGGGTAGTAGACTAGGGGTTAGGGTAGTAGACTAGGGGTTTGGGTAGTAGACTAGGGGTTTGGGTAGTAGACTAGGGGTTAGGGTAGTAGACTAGGGGTTAGGGTAGTAGACTAGGGGTTAGGGTAGTAGATTAGGGGTTAGGGTAGTAGACTAGGAGTTAGGGTAGTAGACTAGGGGTTAGGGTAGTAAACTAGGGGTTAGGATAGTAGACTAGGGGTTAGGGTAGTAGACTAGGGTAGTAGATTAGGGTAGTAGACTAGGGGTTAGGGTAGTAGACTAGGGGTTAGGGTAGTAGACTAGGGGTTAGGGTAGTAGACTAGGGGTTAGGGTAGTAGACTAGGGGTTAGGGTAGTAGACTAGGGGTTAGGGTAGTAGATTAGGGTAGTAGATTAGGGGTTAGGGTAGTAGACTAGGGGTTTGGGTAGTAGGCTAGGGGTTTGGGTAGTAGACTAGGGGTTTGGGTAGTAGACTAGGGGTTTGGGTAGTAGACTAGGGGTTAGGGTAACAGACTTGGGGTTAAGGTAGAAGACTAGGGGTTAGGGTAGTAGACTAGGGGTTAGGGTAGTAGACTAGGAGTTAGGGTAGTAGACTAGGGGTTAGGGTAACAGACTAGGGGTTAGGGTAGTAGACTAGGGGTTAGGGTAGTAGACTAGGGGTTAGGGTAGTAGACTAGGGGTTAGGGTAACAGACTAGGGGTTAGGGTAACAGACTAGGGGTTAGGGTAACAGACTAGGGGTTAGGGTAACAGACTAGGGTTAGGGTAGTAGACTAGGGGTTAGGGTAGTAGACTAGGGGTTAGGGTAACAGACTAGGGGTTAGGGTAGTAGACTAGGGTTAAAGGTCCTTTAAAGAAAATAGATGTTTATCAAAGTGGTCTGTTATTAAAGAAATAACACAAGTGAATAAACATTTAAGTTTGACATTTTCCAAGAGTCTTATTAATAGCTAGAGTTCCCACAGGGAGTTTGTTCTATGGGGGTTGGTACTGAGAAGTGGTGTTCTTGTGTGATTCTTCTTCTGGTCCAGTTATGAAGATGGTCAGGTGGGGGATACGAGCATCAACACACAAGACGCTGGCATCCATCGAGAGATCCTACGAGTCATCGGCAACCAGACTGCCACGGGATGAACAACACAGCAATACTGCTGCCTCTCCTCCTCCACCTCTCAGCTCAAAGCTGGATTCTTTTTGAGCTGCGGAGGCCCGTTGTACAGTGTTTCCTTCCGATCAACGCAGGGGACACACAAACAACTTCAAAAGTTTGAAACCTCAGCACACATATGTACAACTGAAACACAACAAAACTGGAGGGAAAAAACACATTTTTGCTAAGTTTCTAAATACTATGAAGAATCCTGCTTTTCCTGAAGACACAGTACGTCTCTGTTTGACTGATTGGGACAATTTCATTTTTTGTAGAGAACGTTTAAAACGGTAAAACTCTTTGGTGAATATTTGAATATTTTGAGACTTTTTGCTAGTAGATATGGGCCTTTTCGGGGAAAAATAACTAGGAAAAAGTTCCTTCCTGTCTAGGAAAAAGGTCCTGGACCTTGTCTAGGAAAAAGGTCCTGGACCTTGTCTAGGAAAAAGGTCCTTCCTGTCTAGGAAAAGGTTCCTTCCTGTCTAGGAAAAGGTTCCTTCCTGTCTAGGTCCCATCCATCTGACCTGGTTTACTATAGAGTTGTACCTTTTTAAAGTACACTGTATACTGAAGGTGTTGATATGCACTGTTTCGTAATGTCATATATTTGTTCCCACAACTGGTTCATAACCTAAAAAACTACAAATTATTTTCCACTTGATTATTTTGTGTGTGTGTGTGTACATACACACAGTACCAGTCAAAGGTTTGGACACACCTACTCATTCCAGGGTTTTTCTTACTATGTTCTATATTGTAGAATAAGTGAAGATATCAAAACTATGAAATAACACATATGGAATCATGTAGAAACCAAAAGTGTTAAATACATCAAAATATTTTGAGAGAATCTTCAAAGTAGCCATCCTTTGCCTTGATGACATCGTTGCATTCTCTTGGCATTCTCTCAACCAGGTTCACCTGGAATGTTGGAAAAGCAATCTTGAAGGAGTTCCCACATATGCTGAGCACTTGGCCGCTTTTCCTTCACTCTGCTGTCCAACAAATCCCAAAGCATCTCAATTTGGTTGAGGTCAAGTGATTGTGGAGGCCAGGTCATCTGATGCAGCACTCCATCACTCTCCTTCTTGGTCAAATAGCCCTTGCACAGCCTGGAGGTGTGTTGGGTTATTGTCCCATTGAAAAACAAATGATAGTCCCACTAAGCCCAAACCAGATGGGACGGTGTATCGCTGCAGAATGCTGTGGTAGCCATGCTGGTTAAGTGTGCCTTGAATTCTAAATAAATCACTGACAGTGTCACCAGCAAAGCACCATCACACCTCCATGCGTCACGGTGGGAACCACACATGTAGAGATCAACCGTTCACCTACTCTGCGTCTCACAAAGCCACGGCAGTTGGAACCAAAAATCGAATTTGTACTCATCAGACCAAAGGCCAGATTTCCACCAGTCTAATGTCCATTGATCGTGTTTCTTGGCCCAAACAAGTCTCTTCTTCTTATCGGTGTCCTTTAGTACTGGTTTCTTTGCAACAATTCGACCATGAAGGCCTGATTCACTGACCTTCATGTCTTAAAGTAATGATGGACTGTCGTTTCTCTTTGCTTATTAGAGCTGTTCTTGCCAAATAGGTATTTTACCAAATAGGGCTATCTTCTGTATACCATGTCACAACAGAACTGATTGGTTCAAATGCATTAAGGAAATGCATTAAGGAAATAAATTCCACATTCACTTTTAACAAGGCATACCTGTTAATTGAAATTCATTCCAGGTGAAGCTGGTTGAGAGAATGCCTCATGAAGCTGGTTGAGAGAATGCCAAGAGTGTGCAACACTGTCATGGCAAATGATTTATTTAACACTGTTTTGGTTACTACATGATTCCATAGTTTTGATGTCGTCACTATTATTCTACAATGTAGAATAAAGAAAAACCCTTGAATGAGTAGGTGTGTCCAAACTTATGACTGGTACTGTGTATATATAACATGGAATGGTTACCAATATAACGTGTGTGTGTGTATATATGTATATGTATGTGTATATATGTGTGTATATATGTGTATATATATATATATGTGTATATATATGTGTATATATATATGTGTGTGTATATATGTGTGTATATATGTATATATATGTGTGTATATATGTATATGTATGTGTATGTATGTGTATATATATGTGTATATATGTGTATATATATGTGTATATATATGTGTATATATGTGTATATATATGTGTATATATATGTGTATATATATGTGTATATATATGTGTATATATATGTGTATATATATGTGTATATATATATGTGTATATATGTGTGTGTGTGTGTGTATGTATGTATATGTGTGTGTGTGTGTGTATACGTTATATTGGTAACCATTCCATGTAGACTGAGGCACACAGCAAAATAATGAGTAGAATCGACATTGAGGTCAGGATTCAATCAGGACTGCGGACGATCCGCATTTTAGTGCAGTTGACATTTTAAAGGTAATTTCCCATTCGAGGCTGACATCGGCAGTGTTTACTCAGGCCATCTCCTCGATCGTGGTAACATTGCCTTTAAATGGTGCATAACCCAAAATGGGCGGTTGGATTGAACCCGACTCTGGTGTAAGACCCTTCACTGACATGTCGTCAAAAAAATTTGCAGAAATGTATGCCGTGTTAATTTAGGAAGTAGATCCATTTCCTTCACATATCATAACCAAGAAATGTATATATTGGTTTCTTCTCCTTTTATAAGGGGGGCTACTGGTTTACAATGGGGAAGACTTTGATTGCAGTCAAGAATTTATACATATTACAGTATGGATGTGATCCATTTGTCAATTCACACAGTTTCACGCACGTACCACTCACAACCAGTTCCAACACCTATTTTCAAAAATAAATTTGATATTTGTACTTTTGATTTAAAACTATGGGTGGATTGTATAATCGACACCCCAATTTTAAAATAACATTTTAAAATAGTTTCCTTTTGTTCTGGGGCTTCAATACATATTAAGCATTGGTGTTTGCTGCTGTTGTTTATATATAAATATATTGCTGTGATTTTAATGACCAATCAGAGCTCAGATTGATGTATTCTAACCCTTATGTTCATTGTAAATGATATATTTCTAAGAATGGATGTTAGTTGACAGTAGACATTGGTCATAGAGGACACCAACCACTCTGTACATGATACAAGTCTTAAGTTTCCTAGCAAAAAAAACTGGTCATATATATTTTTTTTTTATAAAACAAAAATGAATGACTAATGATTTTACCATTTGAAATATATGTCAGGTTATTGTAACAAATATAAACACCGACGGGGAGTTAATTAGCAACACGTTCATTTTGTATTCCATAATTCAGTGGCCAAATCACATGAATATTGTTTTTAATACCGGTCGTTGGAATAGTAACACGAACCTGATCAGCACACAGGTGGACGTTGGTTTCGTGACTTTGGTTTATTAATTATTCCAAAGACGTTTTGTTACATGTTGTTCTTAATCTGTATTACTGACATTTTTATAAGGATATCTTTTTTGGAGTACCACAGTGTCATGTATCTAATGAAGAAGGGTATACTGTTGCAACTGGAAGCACATAAATCAAGTGCACCAAGGGATGACGTCATGAATATCAATTCAAATTTTAAAAAATTAAAAAAAAATTAAAAAGGAACTCAAAAGTACAAACTTAAGTCAAATATTTGACAGGAAATGTTAGTCAGTTGGAGATGTATATGATGGTCGTATACTTTGATTTTTGATCTCTTTTATGTGGATTGGTTTTTTCAAGTATTATGTTATTATGCTACTTATCATTTGGTGCCTTATAGACATGAATGAATGGTAATATAACAATGCATACTGAATATATTGTCACAACAAACAAGGCCAAATATTTTCTGTAATTTGAGTTTTAATGGCTTTTTCTTTATTCTTCAAATGAATTCAGCTTCTTTTTTTTGTGGGGGGGGGGGGGCTTTTTACAAGTTATGAAAATAGTAGCTTATGTACTTGTTTATGTTCAATAAATTTAAAAGAAGAAACCACAATTTGTTAATTTCTTTACTCCGAACGGTTTCTGTGAGTGGGAGATAAGGGGGGGGGGGGCTTTTTACAAGTTATGAAAATAGTAGCTTATGTACTTGTTTATGTTCAATAAATTTAAAAGAAGAAACCACAATTTGTTAATTTCTTTACTCCGAACGGTTTCTGTGAGTGGGAGATAAGGGGGGGGGGGGCTTTTTACAAGTTATGAAAATAGTAGCTTATGTACTTGTTTATGTTCAATAAATTTAAAAGAAGAAACCACAATTTGTTAATTTCTTTACTCCGAACGGTTTCTGTGAGTGGGAGATAAGGGGGGGGGGGGGCTTTTTACAAGTTATGAAAATAGTAGCTTATGTACTTGTTTATGTTCAATAAATTTAAAAGAAGAAACCACAATTTGTTAATTTCTTTACTCCGAACGGTTTCTGTGAGTGGGAGATAAGGAGGGGGGGGGGGGTATTTTTCAGTTATTTTATTACATCTTAAACTCTTATTTCTTAGTGTCGTTTTCTTTTGAGTGACAGCCTACAAAATAAAAATGTTGTCGTTTTTTTTAGCAAGTTAGCACGTAGGGCACACTGAGTGGTGGCACCTCGTTAGTATGTGTTACACTTATGCTGGTTACCATCTCGTTAGTGGTAAGATGGTTTCGGTGATATTTAAGAGTGGCTAGCCCAGTGCTCTTACGGTGGGTGTCATTACTACGGTGGGTGTCGTTACTACTGTGCGTGTCGTTACTACGGTGGGTGTCATTACTACGGCGGGTGTCATTACTACGGTGGGTGTCGTTACTACGGTGGGTGTCATTAGCACGGTGGGACACGCCCATGACTGTCTTTCAGAACCCCTCCTAAAACCTGTTTTGTTCTGATTATCAGTGACTGTTAAGTACCCCTTCTGTTTTAGTGATATTATTTGGTTTTCTTGTTGGAGAAACGTAACAATCTTCATTTCACAAGAGTTAACCTGAAGCAGCTGTGTGTACCACATGTATTTGTGACGTCTCTTTCTTCATTCTTGCATATCGGTAGTTGCGAGACACGCAGACGACATGTCAATAGATTCCTTTGACCTTCAGTTCATCCTGTAGACGTCTCAGGTAGTCGGGGTCAGGGTATCCATAGCTGGGAACCATAACAAAATAAACTTAAGTTCATAATGACTGTCATATCATAACGACTGTCCCCCATTTTGAGTTTGTACTTCCTATAATGGAATTTAAGGTAACGCTTCCATCTCGCAGATCTAATGCAGTATGATGCCGTTATAATGCATTGACAGACATGTTATGAGAATGTATAACCCCCTTTATAATTACGCAATAAGGCCCAGGGGGTGTGGTATATGGACAATATAGAAGGTTGGTGGCACCTTCATTGAGGAAAACGGGCTTTGTGGTAATGGCTGGAGCGAAATACATGGAATGATATCAAATACATCAAACATACGGTTTCCATTCCCTCCACTCCGTTCCAGCCATTATTATGAGCCAGCCTCCCCTGGCTGATTTAACATGACGCGACGCGGAGTGCCTGGACACTGCCCTTAGCCGTGGTATATTGGCCATATACCACAAACCCCCCTGAGTTGCCTTATTGCTATTATAAACTGGTTACCAATGTAATCAGAACAGTAAAAATACATGTTTTGTCACACCTGTTGTATACGGTCTGATATACCACGGCTGTCAACCAATCAGCATTCAAAGATCGGACCACCCAGTTTATAAAATGTCTTGTAATTGGCTCATTTATACGTGTAAGTCATGCATTACTACATGTAACCGTTCTACAGAATGGAGTGCATCCATCCATACTGTACTTACCAACTGGTGCCTCCGCTCCTGGAGGTTTTATGGTGGATGTCGTTCCACGTGACCATGTTTTCCATGCCTGTGGTGGAAGATCGGCCAATAGTGAACGTGAGTCGCTGGTCGAAGGCCCTCTTCAGGAGAGCCAGAACATTCCTGCCCTCTGAGGAATCTGGGAGATACGCTGTACGTGATGCACCCTGGTAAGTCTGACCTGGGTTGGGATGCTCCTCCTATGTGACCAAATCAGTATTAGTATAACATAAGAGGATCGACATGAGCAAGGCTTTGCGCATCTTGATCACGTAAAAGGGTGGGTGCTTGGGATTCTGGCCATCGTCTCGCTGAAGGAAGGACATTCGCTAGGAAGGATGAAAACTAGGGTAAGGATGAAAACTAGGAAGGATGAAAACTAGGAAAGGATGAAAAAATGCACAGCACTGCTAGTTATGTGCCCGTGGTAGAATAGTGGCTTTTTATGTAGTTTGAATGTTTAACTCGCTTACCTTCTGTATTCCACTTGGAATGTGGTACTGAATCACGATTGTTCCATACTTGTCATATCCAGACAAAGAGGATCTTTCCTGAGTAACAGCCATAGTCCCGCCCTTTGGCTGCGTCCCCTTCAGTTCCCCATAGACTGCCCCACAGGTTGGACAGACAGGTTTGGTCTTGAACGCTTTCTCCAGACAGCCTCTACAGAACGAGTGTTTACATGCCAACGTCTTCTTTCTGTCCTCTTTAATGGTGTCCAGACAAATCGGACATGACTCTTCTTCTTCGTCGTCCGATTGCTTGTTGCGTGTAGTACCAGAGGCTCGGGGGCTAACTCTCTGGGGTGTCAGGGGTCGTTGTGATGTCACAGGGGAACTGGAACCGTGCCGTAGAAAATCCTCCAACATCACAATGTGCATGTAGCGCCCTGTCACTGTAATATTGTCTTTACTGGGGCCTCCTTCAATCAAAAGTTCTGGAAACTGTCTCTGCAAGCTTTTGTAGTATTGTGGATCCAAACTGTAAGTCTGCACTTTCAGATCTGTAGCGAGTCTCTGATAGAACGTGACAAAGCGCTCTCTGGCGAAATGAACCCGAACCGAGTCTTTTCTGTGGCTTTCAAAGGTCACCACCATTTTGTCACAAAGTTTATGAATTAAGACATCTTCCCCTTGGATTCTCTTCAACTCCTTTGAGCATCTCTGTTGGATGAAATCCCAAACGGCTCCAACTATCGCCACTGGTTTCACTGGACTAGGTGACCGAAGACGCTGTAGGTGACGAAGAGGACTGTCTCTGAGATTGGGGGCGGCATATCTGTCTATACTTGACATCTTCACAAACAGGTCCTCTATTTCCTCAAATGATCCCCGCACTTCGTAATGCAAGGTTCCTGTAACGCGGTTACCACATCCAGTGAGAAGGTACTTCACCTGGTTGGGATCTTTGAAAGTGTTCGGATCTACAGTGAGAATGACGTCTGAAAATACCTGAAAAACATGAAGCGTTCAGCGAGTTCAATATGTAAATGAGTGTGACATAAATAGCACAATGATAGATGGCTCATTATGAGACCTTATCTGACCAAACCTGCACTGTAAAATACATCTAGTTCTTTCACCGTAATACTAATAAATAACTGGTTCCACAGACTCTTTGTTGTTTGTTTTTTTGTTTACTCAACTTTTCGGTCAAAGTGTTAGCTGAACTTAACATTTTTAGGCAAAAAAATTCAGTCAACTTTAAAAACACGTGTTCACTCAAATTGTCTCATATGTTCATTCAATTAGAAATTATCATTTACCAAAAAAAGAGGCTATGGACATAAGAGGCAGAGTTGCAAAGAAAAATACATATTTCAGACTGGCCAATAAAAAGAAAAGATTAAGATGGGCAAAAGAATACAGACACTGGACAGAGGAACTCTGCCTAGAAGGCCAGCATCCTGGAGTCGCCTCTTCACTGTTGACGTTGAGACTGGTGTTTTGCGGGTGCTATTTAATGAAGAAGCCAGTTAGGGACGTGTGAGGCGTCTGTTTCTCAAAACTAGACATAATAATGTACTTGTCCTTTTGCTCAGTTGTGCATTAGCTAACACAACGTGCCATTGGAAAACAGGAGTGATGGTTGCTGATAATGGGCCTCTGTACGCCTACGTAGATCAGCTGTTTCCAGCTACAATAGTCATTTACAACATTTAACAATGTCTACAATGTATTTCTGATCAATTCCATGTTATTTTAAAGAACAAAAAAAAATTGTTTTTCTTTCATAAACAAGGACATTTCTATGTGATGCCAAACTTTTGAACGGTAGTGTATATGTTAAAAGCACTGTGTGTTTGTAACCAGTGCTTCACTTGGACTGAAATAGGTTCCGGTACTTATTTTGGATGCCGGTTCTGTTTATATATAGATGCGGGAGCTCCACAACACTTTTGAGCTAATATTCTATAAGAGTAACAGGAACTCTAGCAGTAGAAAATGTTATGTACCGGTCAAGAACCGCGTGTAGTAACGTTACCTTTTTTTTTTTTTAGTTAAGATGCTTAAATAATAATGTATAGTTTTATGAATCAACACGTTTTAAATTGACTGAAGTGGTGCCAAGTTTTCTGAAATTAGAGCTAAATATTTTTAGTTCAGGTAACACTTGGCCCAAAACGTCCAGTATAGAAAATAAAAGAGTTACTTAATAATAATTTGTTGAAACAACTAGATTTGTGGGTGTTTTCTTTTACAGTGTGGCTAAAACTGGTTTCCACCTGCATTTTGATGAACAACTACAGTCTATCACGAGGCAATACACCTGGGTTGGGTTTCGCTAAAAGCATGGTAGCACTAAAATCATATTTCGTGCATTTACTTTCAATGGAATTAATATGATATTAGTGCTCCGATGAACCATTTCGGTCTACCATAGAGCTCGATGGAGCCAAAACGGACTCAAATCCACACGGCCAAGTATGCAGACTCAACCACGTCGACTGTAAGGTAACGTTACACTGTGTATCATTTGGGAATCTTCGATTACATAAATGAGTAGATTTAAATGTAATGAGCCAGTTTGAATGCGTTTTAACTACAAATACTAATTCATATAGGCTAGATTAGAATGTTGTTTTTAGGGTACACATACATACCACTTTCAATACCTCTTTCAATGACGCATTTGCCATGGTGCAAGTATGTTGTGCGTCCTTCGTTGCTATGAGGTAGAGCCAACTAACTTTCCTGTTCCCGGGGGTCGCTAAATCTACTTCTGCAGTATATAGGAACAAATTATGAAGGCTATATTGTCTTTACCGTAGCAATCTATATGATCGATGTCCGTCGTTTATTCTTGAGTCGCATTCAGCATTTTTCAAATTTGAAACCGATCCTAAACTGTCCAACAACCATTTAGTTTCGTTTTGATAAAGGGGAGTGATGTCTTGTGTTAATCCCAGATCAGCTGCTCCGCTTGTCTTCGTCCGCTAGAGGACAGTAGAACACTGTATATACACTCTTCACAGAGACGCCACTACTTCTCTTTAAGCAAAATGGTGCTTGTACTCCACAGAAGTGACAGCAGGGATCGTCATCATTTCTATTTACACTGGGATCATATTTGTTTAACATTGCTTTCATTGATTATTTCGTCGATGCGCTACAATGCTAAATCACATAGCCTTACACATGTTTTAAATTCGGGTAAAGATAGTTGACATATTAGATGGGCTAGAATTGAATGTCATTTGGATAAACCAGCATCCCACAAACAAAACATCATATGAAACTATATTTCATGATCTGTATGAGAGTTTCTCTTATCTATGTTTTTATTTTTTATTTTTTTAGTAATCAAATCTGATAAACCCGCAATATTGGCAACACTGAGAGACAGATCTCTGTATGCAAATCAGCTGTTTTGGTGACACACTTTTTCTATTCTGGCCGGTAATGATATGGTGCTCTCAGTAACTTAAAATTAATGATACGGTACTCGACTAAGAGTGAGGCTCTGCAATTGAATCGGCGCAGTATTCACAGACACGCCACCTGCACTAGGACTGCCACTGAATGAAAGACTCTAAATTAAGTCTCCATATAAGAAGACGAGAGCACAGAGATTTTAGGCAGCATTTCAAAAAAAAAAATTGGAGACTGCCTGACGGGAACAGAGATCACAGTATGTATGTTTGTAGCCTATTGTATACATGCCGCATACATGCCGCGGGCGGTTTAGACTGTGGAGCATGGGACTATTGCAATGGATGGAGTCGGAAAGATTACGAGTTGAGTTTTGAAAGGGACAATTTTATCCTCAAGGTTTATTTAGCATATTCAGATTCGTTGAAGCCTAATTGTCTTTTAATAACCTCAAAATTGTTTTTGTGTTGTTCTCAAATGTCTGCAATTTCTGTATTGTAGTAATAACATGAAGTATTTTTTAACAATGTGTTATGTTGTGATTCTATTCGGTAGTATTTTGTCATTTTAATCCTGATAATGCCATCCTATGTGATCATACTTTTAGAGAGCGCTGTAGACTTTTTTTCATCGTTTTTAAAAAAAATACTAGCTATTAAATTATAATAATTTATAAAATTATGTAACATGCTTTATACCACTTGTTTGTAAGGAAAAAAAAATACTATATTTCAATTGAAAGGATGTGAATTCTTTAATAAATCTAAATGTTTGGTCAATAGTTGATTTTATAATTAATATTTTGTGCTTAAAGAATACATGCATTAAAATACCACAAATATAAATCAATCTTCTGTTTATGTCAATGTCATACCTCAAATGCAAACGGAACTTGAGAAAACCTTAGCACAAATGTCAAGGTATAGTACCTTGTTACCGAAAATGTGCTAGTTATCGGTAACAAATATTTTGGTTGGCAAAATAAAAAAAATATTTAAGCCATTCATTTGAATGGCGTCATTGTACTGTACCTCTATATTGCATACTGCATAATGAATATGGAAATAACAACGGATATATTTCAGGACAGTAACCTTAATTTCTAAATAAATAAGCTACAATATAATGAAACAATCTTGTCATGTATTTATCTCCAAATAATATGTATCTACATTAAAGACATATTACTTAAACTTTTCATTTTGATTTGTTGATAAATTATTAGCCTGTAATATTATTAATTATTAGAACAATTATTGTTATTATCATTAATGTATCATTATTATTCAGCCGTTTTAACAATTGAAAATCCAAGATAATAAAAATTGAAAATCAAAGATATCAAAAGCATACGCGATATGGACATTCGGGTATGTACATCACTAGCCTACCATCTGTGAATAAGTAGCCTAGGCCTATTCAGATACTTTAAGCCGAGGTAGGGTATCTCATCTAGACACACACCCAACCATCTGACGCTGCGGATGAAAATGATGCATGGATTGGAAAAAAAGACCAGCATTATTTTTGATCCGTCCTGTCCTGACATGATGGCAGATTTATGTATCTCTCTTTCTATATTGATTTGCGCATCTCGCAGGATACAGCATCTTTCCAGTCGCTGACTCTACAGACCCGTTCACATTCAGAACACAACAACTTGAATTGAGAACTAAAAAGACACCCATTTGACACTTTGCTGCCTCTCGTGAACGAAATATCAGCCCACGCATTTATGCAGCCAGCCAGACAGCCCAGCGCCCACCATACAATACACCACTGTGGATTTAATAGCAGTGAAAGTATTATGTCGAATCGGATTGAGGGAGATTTAGACATCTGTCTAATGCAGCCAATAGAATGTACATTAGTAATATTGAACCAAGGGAGGGACGCCGGTGGCGGATCCAGCGAGGATTAAGTACAATTCATAATCTGCCAAAAGGGAAAACGGCAATGCTGCTTGAGAGCATCCAGGCGGCACGGCAGGGAAACGGGAAAATAGTTCACGTCCCCAAGAGGCTCATGGCAGGGAAACGGGAAAATAGTTCACGTCCCCAAGAGGCTCATGGCAGGGAAACGGGAAAATAGTTCACGTCCCCAAGAGGCTCATGGCAGGGAAACGGGAAAATAGTTCACGTCCCCAAGAGGCTCATGGCAGGGAAACGGGAAAATAGTTCACGTCCCCAAGAGGCTCATGGCAGGGAAACGGGAAAATAGTTCACGTCCCCAAGAGGCTCATGGCAGGGAAACGGGAAAATAGTTCACGTCCCCAAGAGGCTCATGGCAGGGAAACGGGAAAATAGTTCACGTCCCCAAGAGGCTCATGGCAGGGAAACGGGAAAATAGTTCACGTCCCCAAGAGGCTCATGGCAGGGAAACGGGAAAATAGTTCACGTCCCCAAGAGGCTCATGGCAGGGAAACGGGAAAATAGTTCACGTCCCCAAGAGGCTCATGGCAGGGAAACGGGAAAATAGTTCACGTCCCCAAGAGGCTCATGGCAGGGAAACGGGAAAATAGTTCACGTCCCCAAGAGGCTCATGGCAGGGAAACGGGAAAATAGTTCACGTCCCCAAGAGGCTCATGGCAGGGAAACGGGAAAATAGTTCACGTCCCCAAGAGGCTCATGGCAGGGAAACGGGAAAATAGTTCACGTCCCCAAGAGGCTCATGGCAGGGAAACGGGAAAATAGTTCACGTCCCCAAGAGGCTCATGGCAGGGAAACGGGAAAATAGTTCACGTCCCCAAGAGGCTCACGGCAGGGAAACGGGAAAATAGTTCACGTCCCCAAGAGGCTCACGGCAGGGAAACGGGAAAATAGTTCACGTCCCCAAGAGGCTCATGGCAGGGAAACGGGAAAATAGTTCACGTCCCCAAGAGGCTCATGGCAGGGAAACGGGAAAATAGTTCACATCCCCAAGAGGCTCATGGCAGGGAAACGGGAAAATAGTTCACGTCCCCAAGAGGCTCATGGCAGGGAAACGGGAAAATAGTTATACGTCCCCAAGAGGCTCATGGCAGGGAAACGGGAAAATAGTTCACGTCCCCAAGAGGCTCATGGCAGGGATGACACGGGAGAATAGTTCACATCCCCAACAGCCTCATGGCAGGGATGACACTGGAGAATAGTTCACATCCCCAACAGCCTCATGGCAGGGATGACACTGGAGAATAGTTCACATCCCCAACAGCCTCATGGCAGGGATGACACTGGAGAATAGTTCACATCCCCAACAGCCTCATGGCAGGGATGACACTGGAGAATAGTTCACATCCCCAACAGCCTCATGGCAGGGATGACACGGGAGAAGCACAGTTCACATCCCCATCAGCCTCATGGCAGGGATGACACGGGAGCAGCACAGTTAATTCCATATCCTGAACAGCCCTACTGCTGATTTCCAACTGGCTGATATCAGGTTACATAAAAAAAATGGAGAAAACGGAAATCATCTAGCTGTCATGTGAAACGCCTAGCTGTCTTATTCACTGTGTGTTCTTATGGGGAAACTATACAGTATAATATCCGCTATATTTAGAAATTCGGTTTATATTTAGAAAACTGCTTTAATTTAGTTAATCAAATATCCGAAATACTATATGGCGTCAACATCTCAAGTGCACAGACCTCTGTTGCTGCCGGTGTTGACCAACTAAAAGGAACGAAAGGAGAATACAATTTACCCACAATAAACAACGGTTTATTGTTCCCAAATTAATGTTTAATTATCGATACTTTTCTACGAGTGGTTGAAAAGGAATTGATGCCGGTATAAAGGTCTAGGTGCCATGTGTAGCTGAATCAAAAAAGGGTTGCCAGGCGAATCATTGGATTCCAGCCGCTGGTTGGAGCCAGGTCTCTCTGTATGTCTGTTGCGCCAAAGCCAGGCTCGCCTCGACGCGTGTCAAACAATGGGTCTCCCCCCCCCCCCCCCCATCTCTCTCTCTCTCTCTCTCTCTCTCTCTCTCTCTCTCTCTCTCTCTCTGTCTCTGTCTCTGTCTCTGTCTCTCTCTCCCTCTTTCTCTTTATACACTGGATAGAGAGATAACAGTCACCCAGAACAGCCAGCCAGCCTCCAAGAACCCATCACTAATCCCATCTAGAGATGTCATGGGGCACACGTACTAATTACCTTGTTGTTATGACTCTGTTGTTGTTTTTTTGTAACGGGTGGAAAATATTTTCATTGACACTTTGATTCAAGGTTCATGAAACTGTCATTAGCAAAATTATCTTGTTTTCTGTTGTGGAAAGGCAGCTATAATTCCGTGTTTTTTGACAATAAACTACGGTTCATCCTCTGTTAAGCGTCCTTTGTGTGTTTGTTTATATCATATAGTAAACTAGGCTATACAGACATCAACATCGCACAATATATTGCTATTTTGTAGGCTTCACACTTAGTTGTCTAATTGCTTATATTAATGACGGCATATGGAAATGCACAACATATAATTTGTAATTAGACTTTTCTAATTGTCTATATCAAAATAACACAGTTGCTACAGGAGTAGGCCTAATAAACTTCACCATATTATTATGAAGTGTATATCTATGTTACTATATCTATTAGATATGAAGTGTAGATCTATGTTACTGTACTATTAGATATGAATTGGAGATCTATGTTACTATATCTATTAGATATGAATTGGAGATCTATGTTACTATATCTATTAGATATGAAGTCTAGATCTATGTTACTATATCTATTAGATATGAAGTGTAGATCTATGTTACTATACTATATCTATTAGATATGAAGTGTAGATCTATGTTACTATACTATATCTATTAGATATGAAGTGTAGATCTATGTTACTATATTTATAGAGATATGAAGTGTAGATCTGTGTTCCTATATCTATTAGATATGAAGGGTAGATCTATGTTACTATACTATATCTATTAGATATGAAGTGTAGATCTATGTTACTATACTATATCTATTAGATATGAAGTGTAGATCTATGTTACTATATCTATTAGATATGAAGTGTACATCTATGTTACTATATTTATAGAGATATGAAGTGTAGATCTGTGTTCCTATATCTATTAGATATGAAGTGTAGATCTATGTTACTATACTATATCTATTAGATATGAAGTGTAGATCTATGTTACTATATCTATTAGATATGAAGTGCAGATCTATGTTACTATATCTATTAGATATGAAGTGCAGATCTATGTTACTATATCTATTAGATATGAAGTGCAGATCTATGATACTATATCTATTTTACATGAAGTGCAGATCTATGTTACTATACTATATCTATTAGATATGAAGTGCAGATCTATGATACTATATCTATTTTACATGAAGTGCAGATCTATGTTACTATATCTATTAGATATGAAGTGCAGATCTATGATACTATATCTATTTTACATGAAGTGCAGATCTATGTTACTATATCTATTAGATATGAAGTGCAGATCTATGATACTATATCTATTTTACATGAAGTGCAGATCTATGTTACTATATCTATTAGATATGAAGTGCAGATCTATGTTACTGTACTCTAAGACCTCAAAGCAAATAAAACAACAACACTCAATAAACAAACGAGTGGCTCTGTTCTTTCAATTACAGTTGCTAATTAACAAATGTTCACAATGCACTAATTACCGTTGCATGCTTATTTGTTTACAGCGCACAGACATAAGTGGTATTTATTGTGTTGAAATGTACTAACCTTAACCGACCCATACTAGAATGTTAAGATGTTACAATCACAATGAATGTTATTGGTTAATGTTAAGAGATTAGCATGTCTTTCAAAAAACCCTACTTGTTAATTAAGCAAAATCTACTTTTTGGAGGAATTGTATTGGTATTTAATATTATAATTTCGCCATTCTTTTGAGCATTCAATATACAGTATATGTTTGCTGGAATGTAAATCGGTCCAAATGAAGGTGGTGGATTCTTTGAATTCCAAAATAAGTCCAAATTGTCCAATCAGAAATGGTCACATCCAAAACAATTGACACCATAGAATATATAGAGGTGTCATCTTTGTGTCTGTTCTGTTATTGCTTCTGTGACAGAGCCATTGCGTTGTGCTCTGTCAACTGAGCTACAGAGGACAACCATGTGGCTAGTGGTCAAGTACAGAGTTTTGAGATGCACAGCCAACAGAGTGGCTCCAACCTCCAAGAGCCTAAACACCGATTTTTACCAAACATAAACGTCTATAATGTACTGTACTGTGCTGTACCCTACTCTACACATCCACAAAAAAGTTATACAGCTGCACCATTGAGAGCATCTTGACTTAATGCTTCACTGCTTGGTACGGCAACAGCACCGCCCTCGATCGCATGGAGCTACAGAGGGGGGTGCGGACAGCCCCGTACGTAGATATTGATTACTGCTGATATTGATTACTGCTGATATTGATTACTGCTGATATTGATTACTGCTGATATTGATTACTGCTGATATTGATTACTACTGATATTGATTACTGCTGATATTGATTACTACTGATATTGATTACTGCTGATATTGATTACTACTGATATTGATTACTACTGATATTGATTACTGCTGATATTGATTACTGCTGATATTGATTACTGCTGATATTGATTACTGCTGATATTGATTACTGCTGATATTGATTACTACTGATATTGATTACTGCTGATATTGATTACTACTGATATTGATTACTGCTGATATTGATTACTGCTGATATTGATTACTGCTGATATTGATTACTACTGATATTGATTACTGCTGATATTGATTACTACTGATATTGATTACTACTGATATTGATTACTGCTGATATTGATTACTGCTGATATTGATTACTGCTGATATTGATTACTGCTGATATTGATTACTGCTGATATTGATTACTGCTGATATTGATTACTGCTGATATTGATTACTGCTGATATTGATTACTACTGATATTGATTACTGCTGATATTGATTACTGCTGATATTGATTACTGCTGATATTGATTACTGCTGATATTGATTACTGCATTGTTGGGAAAGAGCAAGCAAAAAAAGGCATTTCACTGTATTTGTGCACATGACAATAACATTTGAAACTACTGTACTGTACTCTACTGTACTCTACTCTACTGTACTCTACTGTACTCTACTCTACTGTACTCTACTCTACTGTACTCTACTGTACTCTACTCTACTGTACTCTACTGTACTCTACTCTACTGTACTCTACTCTACTGTACTGTACTCTACTGTACTCTACTGTACTGTACTCTACTGTACTGTACTCTACTGTACTCTACTCTACTGTACTCTACTCTACTGTACTCTACTGTACTCTACTGTACTCTACTCTTCTGTACTCTACTGTACTCTACTCTACTCTACTCTACTGTATTCTACTGTACTCTACTCTACTGTACTCTACTGTACTGTACTCTACTGTACTCTACTCTACTGTACTCTACTGTACTCTACTGTACTGCACTGTACTCTACTGTACTCTACTGTAGTCTACTGTACTGTAATATAATGTGCTCTACTCTACTGTACTCTACTGTACTCTACTGTACTGTACTCTACTGTACTCTACTGTAGTCTACTGTACTGTACTGTACTCTACTGTACTATACAGTACTGTACTGTACTCTACTGTACTCTACTGTACTGTACTCTACTGTACTGCACTGTACTCTACTGTACTCTACTGTACTGTACTCTACTGTACTGTACTGTACTCTACTGTACTATACAGTACTGTACTGTAGTCTACTGTACTCTACTGTAGTCTACTGTACTGTACTGTAGTCTACTGTACTCTACTGTAGTCTACTGTACTGTACTGTAGTCTACTGTACTCTATTGTGCTCGACTCTACTCTACTGTACTCTTCTCTACTGTACTGTACTCTATTGTACTATACTCTACTGTACTATTCTCTACTGTACTGTACTCTATTGTACTATACTCTATTGTACTGTACTGTACTCTGCTATACTCTATTGTACTCTATTGTACTGTACTCTGCTATACTCTACTGTACTGCACTCTACTGTACTCTATTGTACTGTACTGCACTCTACTGTACTATTCTCTACTGTACTGTACTCTATTGTCCTATACTCTATTGTACTCTACTGTACTGTAATCTGCTATACTCTATTGTACTCTACTGTACTCTGCTATACTCTACTGTACTGCACTCTACTGTACTCTATTGTACTGTACTGCACTCTACTGTACTCTATTGTACTGTACTGTACTGTACTGTACTCTGCTATACTCTATTGTACTCTACTGTATTCTACTCTACTGTATTCAGGTTTACTTGAGTTTCTTACAATTGAAGAAAGGGCCCATGGACTTTTGATCTAGTAGTCCACTCAAGACCACATCAATTCAGTCTTTAAATTGTCATAGTCTCAACAACTGGGTCTGGATATGACCTTACCTTTCAGTTTACAAATGCTCGGCAATCCAATTTGAAGAGTGGAAGTGGAAGGATGTACATATTTTGAAGATTTTGCTGCATGCCCATAATGCAATAATGACTGATCATTAGCCAATTATCATGGTCAAAAGTAGTGCACTGAATAGGGAATATGGTGCTATTTGGAATGCATTATCCCACCTTCCCTAAAATCATTAGAAATACATTATTATGAGGTGATGAGACATTGTGATGAGGTGATGAGACATTATGATGAGACATTATGATGATGTGATGAGGTGATGAGACATTATGAGGATGTGATGAGACATTATGATGAGGTGATGAAACATTATGATGAGACATTATGATGATGTGATGAGGTGATGAGACATTATGATGATGTGATGAGACATTGTGATGAAGTGATGAGACATTGTGATGAGGTGATGAGATGAGGTGGGGAGACATTATGATGAGGTGATGAGACATTGTGATGAGGTGATATGAGATTATGATGAGGTGATGAGACATGGTGATGAGACCTTATGATGAGGTGATGAGACATTGTGATGAAGAGATGATACATTGTGATGAGGTGATGAGACATTGTATTGAGGTGATGAGACATTATGATGAGATGATGAGGTGATGAGACATTATTATGAGATCATGAGGTGATGAGACATGATGAGGTGATGAGACAGTATGATGAGGTGATTAGACATTATGATGAGGTGATGAGACGGTATGATGAGGTGATGAGACATTATGATGATACATTATGATGAGGTGATGAGACATCATGATGAGATGATGAGACAGGATGATGAGGTGATGAGATGTGATGAGATGATGAGACATTGTGACGAGTTGATGAGACATTATGATGATGTGATTAGTGGATCAATGAGGTGATACGTGATGTGGGAACGTGGGGCTGGGCAAAGTCATTTTATTGACTATAGCTGACACTGGAACTATGGAGCCAGAGAGACAGCAGCATGGAGGCAGCTAATACAAGTCCTAAATTACACCCTATTTCCTATATAGTGCACACATTTTGACCAGAGCCCCATTGGGAAGTTCACTACATAGAAAATAGTATGTCATTTGGGACACATCGAAGGAGATGCACCCGACTGCTTAATGAGTCAACATGATGATAATTAATGATAGCTAAATGATGCCAGTAGTGGCATGGCATAAATAAATAGATTCAATCTTCATAATGAGAATGCCAAGACGAGGACTGACTCTTCCGGCAGTTCATCATTTTTTTTTTATATTCCCGAGAAGGTGTCTCGTTGCGTTGTGGGCTAGCTTTATCTGAATTTTAATTGGCTAATGATCAGTCATTATTGCATGGATACGATCAATCACACGGCTGATTTAGCAGGTGGGTAAGATACTGTAACAAAGCAATCAGCTGATTAATCTACATGATCTAACATTACAAAACAGAACAAAATCATTTTTTCTACAGTAAGTCTACCAACTATATAAACTGTGAAGAGACATATAAACAAAGGTACCACACACATGCATATGCATGCATTGTGATATTGTTTTGTAGTGGTATCAAACATTTGCTATTGTAGATATGTAGTGGTGTAATATTGTTATATAATGGACTGTTTTATATGTGATGTAAGGGCTTTAATATGTTTGGACCCCAGGAAGAGCAGCTGCTGCCTTGGCAGGAACTAATGGGGATCCATAATAAACCCCAGGAAGAGTAGCTCCTGCCTTGGCAGGAACTAATGGGGATCCATAATAAACCCCAGGAAGAGTAGCTGCTGCCTTGGCAGGAACTAATGGGGATCCATAATAAACCCCAGGAAGAGTAGCTGCTGCCTTGGCAGGAACTAATGGGGATCCATAATAAACCCCAGGAAGAGTAGCTGCAGCCTTGGCAGGAACTAATGGGGATCCATAATAAACCCCAGGAAGAGTAGCTGCTGCCTTGGCAGGAACTAATGGGGATCCATAATAAACCCCAGGAAGAGTAGCTGCTGCCTTGGCAGGAACTAATGGGGATCCATAATATAACCCAGGAAGAGTAGCTGCTGCCTTGGCAGGAACTAATGGGGATCCATAATAAACCCCAGGAAGAGTAGCTGCTGCCTTGGCAGGAACTAATGGGGATCCATAATAAACCCCAGGAAGAGTAGCTGCTGCCTTGGCAGGAACTAATGGGGATCCATAATAAACCCCAGGAAGAGTAGCTGCTGCCTTGGCAGGAACTAATGGGGATCCATAATAAACCCCAGGAAGAGTAGCTGCTGCCTTGGCAGGAACTAATGGGGATCCATAATAAACCCCAGGAAGAGTAGCTGCTGCCTTGGCAGGAACTAATGGAGATCCATAATAAACCCCAGGAAGAGTAGCTGCTGCCTTGGCAGGAACTAATGGGGATCCATAATATAACCCAGGAAGAGTAGCTGCTGCCTTGGCAGGAACTAATGGGGATCCATAATATAACCCAGGAAGAGTAGCTGCTGCCTTGGCAGGAACTAATGGGGATCCATAATATAACCCAGGAAGAGTAGCTGCTGCCTTGGCAGGAACTAATGGGGATCCATAATATAACCCAGGAAGAGTAGCTGCTGCCTTGGCAGGAACTAATGGGGATCCATAATAAACCCCAGGAAGAGTAGCTGCTGCCTTGGCAGGAACTAATGGGGATCCATAATAAACCCCAGGAAGAGTAGCTGCTGCCTTGGCAGGAACTAATGGGGATCCATAATAAACCCCAGGAAGAGTAGCTGCTGCCTTGGCAGGAACTAATGGAGATCCATAATAAACCCCAGGAAGAGTAGCTGCTGCCTTGGCAGGAACTAATGGGGATCCATAATAAACCCCAGGAAGAGTAGCTGCTGCCTTGGCAGGAACTAATGGGGATCCATAATAAACCCCAGGAAGAGTAGCTGCTGCCTTGGCAGGAACTAATGGGGATCCATAATAAACCCCAGGAAGAGTAGCTGCTGCCTTGGCAGGAACTAATGGGGATCCATAATAAACCCCAGGAAGAGTAGCTGCTGCCTTGGCAGGAACTAATGGGGATCCATAATAAACCCCAGGAAGAGTAGCTGCTGCCTTGGCAGGAACTAATGGAGATCCATAATATAACCCAGGAAGAGTAGCTGCTGCCTTGGCAGGAACTAATGGGGATCCATAATATAACCCAGGAAGAGTAGCTGCTGCCTTGGCAGGAACTAATGGGGATCCATAATAAACCCCAGGAAGAGTAGCTGCTGCCTTGGCAGGAACTAATGGGGATCCATAATAAACCCCAGGAAGAGTAGCTGCTGCCTTGGCAGGAACTAATGGGGATCCATAATATAACCCAGGAAGAGTAGCTGCTGCCTTGGCAGGAACTAATGGGGATCCATAATATAACCCAGGAAGAGTAGCTGCTGCCTTGGCAGGAACTAATGGGGATCCATAATATAACCCAGGAAGAGTAGCTGCTGCCTTTGCAGGAACTAATGGGGATCCATAATAAACCCCAGGAAGAGTAGCTGCTGCCTTGGCAGGAACTAATGGGGATCCATAATAAACCCCAGGAAGAGTAGCTGCTGCCTTGGCAGGAACTAATGGGGATCCATAATATAACCCAGGAAGAGTAGCTGCTGCCTTGGCAGGAACTAATGGGGATCCATAATATAACCCAGGAAGAGTAGCTGCTGCCTTGGCAGGAACTAATGGGGATCCATAATATAACCCAGGAAGAGTAGCTGCTGCCTTGGCAGGAACTAATGGGGATCCATAATATGACCCAGGAAGAGTAGCTGCTGCCTTGGCAGGAACTAATGGGGATCCATAATATAACCCAGGAAGAGTAGCTGCTGCCTTGGCAGGAACTAATGGGGATCCATAATAAACCCCAGGAAGAGTAGCTGCTGCCTTGGCAGGAACTAATGGGGATCCATAATAAACCCCAGGAAGAGTAGCTGCTGCCTTGGCAGGAACTAATGGGGATCCATAATAAACCCCAGGAAGAGTAGCTGCTGCCTTGGCAGGAACTAATGGGGATCCATAATAAACCCCAGGAAGAGTAGCTGCTGCCTTGGCAGGAACTAATGGGGATCCATAATAAACCCCAGGAAGAGTAGCTGCTGCCTTGACAGGAACTAATGGGGATCTATAATAAACCCCAGGAAGAGTAGCTGCTGCCTTGGCAGGAACTAATGGGGATCCATAATAAACCACAGGAAGAGTAGCTGCTGCCTTGGCAGGAACTAATGGGGATCCATAATAAACCACAGGAAGAGTAGCTGCTGCCTTGGCAGGAACTAATGGGGATCCATAATAAACCCCAGGAAGAGTAGCTGCTGCCTTGGCAGGAACTAATGGAGATCCATAATAAACCACAGGAAGAGTAGCTGCTGCCTTGGCAGGAACTAATGGGGATCCATAATAAACCCCAGGAAGAGTAGCTGCTGCCTTGGCAGGAACTAATGGGGATCCATAATAAACCCCAGGAAGAGTAGCTGCTGCCTTGGCAGGAACTAATGGGGATCCATAATAAACCCCAGGAAGAGTAGCTGCTGCCTTGGCAGGAACTAATGGGGATCCATAATAAACCCCAGGAAGAGTAGCTGCTGCCTTGGCAGGAACTAATGGGGATCCATAATAAACCCCAGGAAGAGTAGCTGCTGCCTTGGCAGGAACTAATGGGGATCCATAATAAACCCCAGGAAGAGTAGCTGCTGTTACAGTCATTATGTTATAATATTCATGTTACAGTAATTATGTTACAGTCATTATGTTACAGTCATTATGTTACAGTCATTATATTACAGTCATTATGTTACAGTCATTATGTTACAGTCATTATGTTACAGTCATTATATTACAGTCATTATGTTACAGTCATTATGTTACAGTAATTATATTACAGTCATTATGTTACAGTCATTATGTTACAGTCATTATGTTACAGTCATTATGTTACAGTAATTATGTTACAGTAATTATATTACAGTAATTATGTTACAGTCATTATGTTACAGTCATTATGTTACAGTCATTATGTTACAGTAATTATGTTACAGTAATTATATTACAGTAATTATGTTACAGTCATTATGTTACAGTCATTATGTTACAGTCATTATGTTACAGTAATTATGTTACAGTCATTATGTTACAGTCATTATGTTACAGTCATTATGTTACAGTAATTATATTACAGTCATTATGTTACAGTCATTATGTTACAGTCATTATATTACAGTCATTATGTTACAGTCATTATGTTACAGTAATTATGTTACAGTAATTATATTACAGTAATTATGTTACAGTCATTATATTACAGTAATTATGTTACAGTCATTATATTACAGTAATTATATTACAGTCATTATATTACAGTCATTATATTACAGTCATTATATTACAGTAATTATATTACAGTAATTATGTTACAGTCATTATATTACAGTAATTATATTACAGTCATTATATTACAGTCATTATATTACAGTAATTATATTACAGTAATTATATTACAGTCATTATATTACAGTCATTATATTACAGTAATTATATTACAGTAATTATATTACAGTCATTATGTTACAGTCATTATATTACAGTCATTATGTTACAGTCATTATGTTACAGTAATTATATTACAGTCATTATGTTACAGTCATTATATTACAGTCATTATGTTACAGTCATTATGTTACAGTAATTATATTACAGTCATTATGTTACAGTCATTATATTACAGTCATTATATTACAGTCATTATATTACAGTAATTATATTACAGTAATTATATTACAGTCATTATGTTACAGTAATTATATTACAGTCATTATGTTACAGTCATTATGTTACAGTAATTATATTACAGTCATTATGTTACAGTAATTATATTACAGTCATTATATTACAGTCATTATGTTACAGTCATTATGTTACAGTCATTATATTACAGTCATTATATTACAGTCATTATGTTACAGTAATTATATTACAGTAATTATATTACAGTAATTATATTACAGTCATTATGTTACAGTCATTATATTACAGTCATTATGTTACAGTCATTATGTTACAGTAATTATATTACAGTCATTATGTTACAGTCATTATATTACAGTCATTATATTACAGTAATTATATTACAGTAATTATATTACAGTAATTATGTTACAGTAATTATATTACAGTAATTATATTACAGTCATTATATTACAGTAATTATATTACAGTCATTATGTTACAGTAATTATATTACAGTAATTATATTACAGTAATTATGTTACAGTCATTATGTTACAGTCATTATATTACAGTCATTATATTACAGTCATTATGTTACAGTAATTATATTACAGTAATTATGTTATAATATTCTACAGTAATAGAGAAATTGAAGTCATCTCTTGCGAGCATCCTGTGCTTGACGGAAAAACAATACATTCATCAAAATGTTTTAGTGAGCCTGTCAGGAGCGCTCAGATGACTCATCACAATCCTGAGAGAATCTCCGTTCTATTCTCAGCTAGTTTAACCGGGAACCATGTGAAATGTAGAGATTCTGATGGGAAAACAGAAGTATAGAGATAATCAAAGGGATATAAGTAGGATGAGGCCTGCTAGGTAGGGTACACCTAATGTATCTTTGACAACGACTGAAAATGTATTGAGGTGAGGTGCTGACTTGTTGCACCCTCGACAACCGCTGTGTTTATTATTATCTGACCCTGCTGGTCATCTATGAACATTTGAACATCTTGGCCATGTTCTGTTATAATCTCCACCCGGCACAGCCAGAAGAGGACTGGCCACCCCACATAGCCTGGTTCCTCTCTAGGTTTCTTCCTAGGTTCTGGCCTTTCTAGGGAGTTTTTCCTAGCCACCGTGCTTCTACACCTGCATTGCTTGCTGTTTGGGGGTTTAGGTTGGGTTTCTGTACAGCACTTTGAGATATCAGCTGATGTACGAAGGGCTAGATAAATAAATTTGATTTGATTTTATATTGTATTTTGACAGTCTCTGAGAAAATGTCAGACCTTTACTATTCATGTGATCTCAAGATTTCACCATCTGCTATTGGGATGACACAAAATCTGTTTCTAAAATTAACACCAAACTAACTTTCATTCAGAACTCTTTTAGTAGAATTTGAGATGAACGAGTAAAATCTGAAACTATACCATGCTGTACAAGGCTCTTCAACTGTAGCTCCGCGACTGTTTTCACTGTGGTATGTATGTGTGTGTGTGTGTGTGTGTGTGTGTGTGTGTGTGTGTGTGTCACCACCAGACTAGCGTGGGTGTCACCAGAGTCACAGACAGGCCAAGCAGCTGGAGGATAGACAACAACCGCTGTCCTTGCTTGCCTGTGATTCGTGGGAATGAATGATAAGTGATGCTTGGGTTGACTCATAACCCACCCTTCCCCGTGGCTATATCCCCGGGGAAGGGTGGGTTTAGTGTCCTGATGTACTGTAAATATACTCTATCACATCTATAGGCTACATTGAGGTTTTTTAGTTTATAATTTGCCGTTAGTGCATAACGTCAGCTTTAGGGCATAACTGCAGCGCGTCAACTGCAAAATGATTTTAGGGCAGAAAAAGTTACCCAGACTATTTGCATTGCCCCATCTTTCACGCTGGTGCTATTCTCTGGTTATTATCTATGCATAGTCACTTTAACTACCTACATGTATATATTACCTCAATTACCTAGACTAACCGGTGCCCCAGCAAATTGACTCTGTACCGTAATACCCTGTATATAGCCTCCACATTGACTCTGTACTGGTACCCCCTGTATATAGCCTCCACATTGACTCTGTACTGGTACCCCCTGTATATAGCCTCCACATTGACTCTGTACCGGTACCCCCTGTATATAGCCTCCACATTGACTCTGTACCGGTACCCCCTGTATATAGCTTCCACATTGACTCTGTACCGGTACCCCCTGTATATAGCCTCCACATTGACTCTGTACCGGTACCCCCTGTATATAGCCTCCACATTGACTCTGTACCGGTACCCCCTGTATATAGCCTCCACATTGACTCTGTACCGGTACCCCCTGTATATAGCCTCCACATTGGCTCTGTACCGGTACCCCCTGTATATAGCCTCCACATTGACTCTGTACCGGTACCCCCTGTATATAGCCTCCACATTGACTCTGTACCGGTACCCCTGTATATAGCCTCCACATTGACTCTGTACCGGTACCCCCTGTATATAGCCTCCACATTGGCTCTGTACCGGTACCCCCTGTATATAGCCTCCACATTGACTCTGTACCGGTACCCCCTGTATATAGCCTCCACATTGACTCTGTACCGGTACCCCCTGTATATAGCCTCCACATTGACTCTGTACCGGTACCCCCTGTATATAGCCTCCACATTGACTCTGTACCGGTACCCCCTGTATATAGCCTCCACATTGACTCTGTACCGGTACCCCCTGTATATAGCCTCCACATTGACTCTGTACCGGTACCCCCTGTATATAGCCTCCACACTGACTCTGTACCGGTACCCCCTGTATATAGCCTCCACATTGACTCTGTATCGATACTCCCTGTATATAGCCTCCACATTGACTCTGTACCGTAATACCCTGTATATAGCCTCCACATTGACTCTGTACCGTAATACCCTGTATATAGCCTCCACATTGACTCTGTACCGGTACCCCTTGTATATAGCCTCCACATTGACTCTGTACCGGTACCCCCTGTATATAGCCTCCACATTGACTCTGTACCGGTACCCCCTGTATATAGCCTCCACATTGACTCTGTACCGGTACCCCCTGTATATAGCCTCCACATTGGCTCTGTACCGTACCCCCTGTATATAGCCTCCACATTGACTCTGTACCGGTACCCCCTGTATATAGCCTCCACATTGACTCTGTACCGGTACCCCCTGTATATAGCCTCCACATTGACTCTGTACCGGTACCCCCTGTATATAGCCTCCACATTGACTCTGTACCGGTACCCCCTGTATATAGCCTCCACATTGGCTCTGTACCGGTACCCCTGTATATAGCCTCCACATTGACTCTGTACCGGTACCCCCTGTATATAGCCTCCACATTGACTCTGTACCGGTACCCCCTGTATATAGCCTCCACATTGACTCTGTACCGGTACCCCCTGTATATAGCCTCCACACTGACTCTGTACCGGTACCCCCTGTATATAGCCTCCACATTGACTCTGTATCGATACTCCCTGTATATAGCCTCCACATTGACTCTGTACCGTAATACCCTGTATATAGCCTCCACATTGACTCTGTACCGTAATACCCTGTATATAGCCTCCACATTGACTCTGTACCGGTACCCCTTGTATATAGCCTCCACATTGACTCTGTACCGGTACCCCCTGTATATAGCCTCCACATTGACTCTGTACCGGTACCCCCTGTATATAGCCTCCACATTGACTCTGTACCGGTACCCCCTGTATATAGCCTCCACATTGGCTCTGTACCGGTACCCCCTGTATATAGCCTCCACATTGACTCTGTACCGGTACCCCCTGTATATAGCCTCCACATTGACTCTGTACCGGTACCCCCTGTATATAGCCTCCACATTGACTCTGTACCGGTACCCCCTGTATATAGCCTCCACATTGGCTCTGTACTGGTACCCCCTGTATATAGCCTCCACATTGACTCTGTACCGGTACCCCCTGTATATAGCCTCCACATTGACTCTGTACCGGTACCCCCTGTATATAGCCTCCACACTGACTCTGTACCGGTACCCCCTGTATATAGCCTCCACATTGACTCTGTATCGATACTCCCTGTATATAGCCTCCACATTGACTCTGTACCGTAATACCCTGTATATAGCCTCCACATTGACTCTGTACCGTAATACCCTGTATATAGCCTCCACATTGACTCTGTACCGTAATACCCTGTATATAGCCTCCACATTGACTCTGTACCGTAATACCCTGTATATAGCCTCCACATTGACTCTGTACCGTAATACCCTGTATATAGCCTCCACATTGACTCTGTACCGTAATACCCTGTATATAGCCTCCACATTGACTCTGTACCGTAATACCCTGTATATAGCCTCCACATTGACTCTGTACCGTAATACCCTGTATATAGCCTCCACATTGACTCTGTACCGTAATACCCTGTATATAGCCTCCACATTGACTCTGTACCGTAATACCCTGTATATAGCCTCCACATTGACTCTGTACCGTAATACCCTGTATATAGCCTCCATATTGACTCTGTACCGGTACCCCCTGTATATAGCCTCCACATTGACTCTGTACCGTAATACCCTGTATATAGCCTCCACATTGACTCTGTACCGTAATACCCTGTATATAGCCTCCACATTGACTCTGTACCGGTACCCCCTGTATATAGCCTCCACATTGACTCTGTACCGTAATACCCTGTATATAGCCTCCACATTGACTCTGTACCGTAATACCCTGTATATAGCCTCCACATTGACTCTGTACCGTAATACCCTGTATATAGCCTCCACATTGACTCTGTACCGTAACACCCTGTATATAGCCTCCACATTGACTCTGTACCGTAATACCCTGTATATAGCCTCCACATTGACTCTGTACCGTAATACCCTGTATATAGCCTCCACATTGACTCTGTACCGTAATACCCTGTATATAGCCTCCACATTGACTCTGTACCGTAATACCCTGTATATAGCCTCCACATTGACTCTGTACCGTAATACCCTGTATATAGCCTCCACATTGACTCAGTACCGTAATACCCTGTATATAGCCTCCACATTGCCTCTGTACCGTAATACCCTGTATATAGCCTCCACATTGACTCTGTACCGTAATACCCTGTATATAGCCTCCACATTGACTCTGTACCGTAATACCCTGTATATAGCCTCACTACTGTTATTTTACTGCTGCTGTTTAATTAAATGTTATTTTTATTTGTTATTTTAACTTTTTTTTCTTAAATCTGCATTGTTGGTTAAAGGGTATTGTATTAAGTAGCGGTAACACTTTATATTAAGTTGTGGTAACACTTTGTATTAAGTAGCGGTAACATTTTGTATTAAGTAGCGGTAACACTTTGTATTAAGTAGCGGTAACACTTTGTATTAAGTAGCGGTAACACTTTGTATTAAGTAGCGGTAACACTTTATATTAAGTAGCGGTAACACTTTGTATTAAGTAGCGGTAACACTTTGTATTAAGTAGCGGTAACACTTTGTATTAAGTAGCGGTAACACTTTGTATTAAGTAGCGGTAACACTTTGTATTAAGGTCTGGTAACACTTTGTATTAAGTAGCGGTAACACTTTGTATTAAGGTCTGGTAACACTTTGTATTAAGGTCTGGTAACACTTTGTATTAAGTAGCGGTAACACTTTGTATTAAGTAGCGGTAACACTTTGTATTAAGTAGCGGTAACACTTTGTATTAAGTAGCGGTAACACTTTATATTAAGTAGCGGTAACACTTTGTATTAAGTAGCGGTAACACTTTGTATTAAGTAGCGGTAACACTTTGTATTAAGTAGCGGTAACACTTTGTATTAAGTAGCGGTAACACTTTGTATTAAGTAGCGGTAACACTTTGTATTAAGTAGCGGTAACACTTTGTATTAAGTAGCGGTAACACTTTGTATTAAGTAGCGGTAACACTTTGTATTAAGTAGCGGTAACACTTTGTATTAAGTAGCGGTAACACTTTATATTAAGGGATCTATTCAATCTGCATTGTGGAAGTTTAGCTTTACGGTGTAATTGAAATTTAAAGTCGATGTTTCTGCTTTAGCAGAGACCGCATTCACTGTTAACACTGCATATTATTATCACGGAGTCTGTAATGCTTCAGGTTTACAGACTGAATAGAGCCCTAAATTGCGGTGACACTTTATATTAAGTTCCTGTTATACCTGTGGATTAATCCTATAATTACTACAGCTCCTGTTATACCTGTGGATTAACCCTGTAATTACTACAGCTCCTGTTCTACCTGTGGATTAATCCTATAATTACTACAGCTCCTGTTATACCTGTGGATTAACCCTGTAATTACTACAGCTCCTGTTCTACCTGTGGATTAACCCTGTAATTACTACAGCTCCTGTTCTACCTGTGGATTAACCCTGTAATTACTACAGCTCCTGTTCTACCTGTGGATTAATCCTATAATTACTACAGCTCCTGTTATACCTGTGGATTAACCCTGTAATTACTACAGCTCCTGTTCTACCTGTGGATTAACCCTGTAATTACTACAGCTCCTGTTATACCTGTGGATTAACCCTGTAATTACTACAGCTCCTGTTCTACCTGTGGATTAACCCTGTAATTACTACAGCTCCTGTTCTACCTGTGGATTAATCCTATAATTACTACAGCTCCTGTTATACCTGTGGATTAACCCTGTAATTACTACAGCTCCTGTTCTACCTGTGGATTAACCCTGTAATTACTACAGCTCCTGTTCTACCTGTGGATTAACTCTATAATTACTACAGCTCCTGTTCTACCTGTGGATTAACCCTGTAATTACTACAGCTCCTGTTCTACCTGTGGATTAACCCTGTAATTACTACAGCTCCTGTTATACCTGTGGATTAACCCTGTAATTACTACAGCTCCTGTTCTACCTGTGGATTAACCCTGTAATTACTACAGCTCCTGTTATACCTGTGGATTAACCCTGTAATTACTACAGCTCCTGTTATACCTGTGGATTAACCCTGTAATTACTACAGCTCCTGTTCTACCTGTGGATTAACCCTGTAATTACTACAGCTCCTGTTATACCTGTGGATTAACCCTGTAATTACTACAGCTCCTGTTAAACCTGCACAGCTTTTTCAAAATGTCACTATCAATATTTTCTTTCATTCTTAATCCATTGTTTTATTGAGCAGGAGAGGAGCCAGCTACTCTGTTTCCCGGACACTAGCCAGCTACCTCTTTAGCTAAAGCTATCAGGCTAATTTAGGGTTTGACACAAACCAGAGTCCCTTCACTGATGGTTACCATTTCTCCTAATAGAAGCCCATTCTTCATCCTGCAGAGGTGCATTTATGTAAAGGAAACTTGAAGCCATCACTTAATGGTGGTAAAAATACATGCTGATGGATGCAGTGTTTAGACTAGCTAGTTAAGACCAAAACCACACATATATATACACACACACACACACACACACACACACACACACACACACACACACACACACACACACACACACACACACACACACACACACACACACACACACACACACACATTCATTTTAAACAGCAGAATATATAGTTATAAATGAGACCTCATGTCAGATGTCTTCTGGGGAGATAAAAAAAAAATCAACAACGGACGAAGGAGATGGTTGCCGTGGTAACCGTTATAAATTAAATCTCTCAAATGAGAGAGAGGTAGTGGGGGGGGGGGGGGGGGGGGGGGGGGGTGACGACAAAACAAACAACTGAACATCGTTGCTCTGCTTGTTTCCCTCTAGAAGGTATAAATGAATGATGGTCCGGCAAGATTTGACATTAAAGCCTTCGGCAGTGTATAAAGATTCAGAGAGAGACGAATGGAGAAAACACATTCTCTGAGACCTCAAGGTTTCAGACTTAATAACTGGGGGCCTAGATGCTTTTTGGCTGAATAGCCAGGGCACGAGATGGTTGGAGTTGTCAACAAAGTAGCATGACAGAAATATGATGGCAAGTTTTTGAACTTTTCTTTGTGAAGATATATATGGGGCGGCAGGGTTGCCTAGTGGTTAGAGCGTTGGACTAGTAACCGGAAGGTTGCAAGTTCAAACCCCCGAGCTGACAAGGTACAAATCTGCCGTTCTGCCCCTGAACAAGGCAGTTAACCCACTGTTCCTAGGCCGTCATTGAAAATCATTGAAAATAAGAATTTGTTCTTAACTGACTTGCCTAGTTAAATAAAGGTTAAAAATATATATATATATATATATAAAGCGATCGGTGCATTGGAACAACAGCATATAATACACCTATATCACTTCTGCATTTCAAAAACCGATTGACCACTGCCCCACATGCAGTTGGCCTAGTGGATAGAGCGTTGGTAGCCTGGTGGTTAGAGCATTGGACTAGTAACCAGCAGGTAGCCTAGTGGTTAGAGTGTTGGACTAGTAACCAGCAGGTAGCCTAGTGGTTAGAGTGTTGGACTAGTAACCAGCAGGTAGTCTAGTGGTTAGAGTGTTAGGCCAGTAACCAGCAGGTAGTCTAGTGGTTAGAGTGTTAGGCCAGTAACCAGCAGGTAGCCTAGTGGTTAGAGTGTTGGACTAGTAACCAGCAGGTAGCCTAGTGGTTAGACTGTTGGACTAGTAGCCAGCAGGTAGCCTAGTGGTTAGAGCATTGGGCCAGTAACTGAAAGTTTGCTGGATCAAATCCCAGAGCTGACAAGGTAAAAATCTGTCGTTCTGAACAAGGCAATTAATCCACTGTTCCCTGGTAGGCCGTCATTGTAAATAAGAATTTGTTCTTAACTGCCTAGTTATATAAAGACTATTTGGAATGATAAGCCAGCTCACAAACAAACGATTGCACCCTATTTCTACAATTTCTACTCTTAAAAATGTGATTTTAAATCTGCTAACCCTACTGCTAACCTTATGCCTAACCATAACATAACATTTTGACCAAAAGCACAAATTAGTCAAATATTCTTTTTTAGAAAGACTTGAAATTGGCATGGGAGCTAACGAGCTATCAAGCTACCAGCTAGCTATAGCTGCTTATCAAAGGTTTAATTTAACCCCCCCCACAAAAAAAAAAGAAAATCACCCACACTATTTCTAAATGTATCTCAAAATTACTGTAGCTTGTTAATTAATTTGATCATACTTTGTGATACGCACGGTTTTATGCTGTTTTAGCCCACACAACATGTCACCCTGTTGCCTAGCTACAGTAGAACCAGATGAACAACATGAGTGTGGGGGGTGGGGGTGGGGGGGGGGGGGGGGGCAGAATTGGCCAGCTACTGTTGTGCTTTTTGTCCTACCTGTTCCATGATGAGAAGGTTCTAGCTAGGATATCCCTCTTGTAGGATATGGTGGTCTGGTTGATCAGGTCCCAACCTCCCGTTATCAGGTCCCAGCCTCCCATGACAGTTATGACGATTTATTTACAAGTTAATTACTATTTTCTTTTTGAAAGCATTTAAAACATCATCTATGAATTATATACTGTAATATGTAATATATATATGTATACCAATATATTTACCAATCACAAGTGTGGCGCTGCCCCTGTCTCAGCGACAGACAGAAATAGTGTGTAGAACAGCTCTTAAGCTCCAGACAAGAAAAACTAGGAAGCTTTATGGACAGTGTAAATAAGTTCGCCTTATCCAATCCCATGGCCTCTGTCTAAAGGGCAAATGTAATTTTTCCTGCGAGAGAACGGTTTACATTAGAGCACATGTCATAATGTTCCATTATTCGTTCTCTAGTATCTTAGAGAGACTCCAGAGAAACATGTTGAGTCGGGTGATTCTTCTCAGGTGAAAAATTATTTTATATTATATATTATTATTTTATATACTATTTTATATTTTTCTATTTTATGCCAATATTTACAACTTTCCATGTTCACGTGTTAAATAATTATAAACATCCTTAGATTTCTCCTCATATTACAAACGGCATGTTTACGAAAGGACAACAATGATTTCATCCCTCACATTCAGTCTGATGAGAAATGATTATAGTAAGGGAAACCATATTTCAAACAGTGAAGCACCGACATGGACAGAACGGCTTAAAGTCATGTGTCATGAGATTCTACATCTAGATATATGTGTGTGTGTGTGTGTGTCACTAACTGTAAGCCACTCAAATATTCAGAGTGTTTGATAGTCAGGATTGCAGGTGTGATTGCAGTGTACAGTACAGTGAAAGTGTTAGGATCCTAGCTCCGACAAGCAGGACTAAACTAAAGAGAGTAGAAATCTGTAATGTTTTATCAGGGCTCAAGGTGAGACGCCATCTTATCGTCTGTAAATGTAAATGTAAAACATTTCTGTGAGATACGCACAGCCAGACTGTTCCATTCTATACAGGATATGTTTCCTGGTTTGAACCTGGCGCAGCTACCTCTCCTCTCCCAGCCATGAGTCTGATTTTTATTGATGAGGTGTGTGTTATTTCTGCCTGGATGCTAAGCCACGCTATCTGCAAGACCCGTGGCAGTGAGGACTGCTGATGTGGGACCACGGTGAAGGTAAAGGCTATACAGGAATCATCTGGATTCTATCTGAACAGTATTTATACAAGCAGATTTGTGCCAAAACGAATACACATAAAAACATTCAAATATATAAATATATATATATAGAATATAGTATAGAGTATATATAGTAATTTATTTCAATTGCATTTCTTTAAAAAAAAATGTATGACACACACGGCATGCATTTCAACAATAGACGACCACAACAGAAATACATATCTTTAATGAAATATCTTTTCAAAGTGGTGAAATAACACAATAGAGGATATTTATTTCACCAAACCATGAACTCTATATATAAATCACCTCGTTTAACTAGAAATAAAATGACAAATAAGCTGCAGCTTATTTGATGAGATAAAAACAGTTTAGTGCAAGAAGGGTCCTGGTTGCTATTTGCTTAAGTATTTCATTAACTATTTAGCAGTTTTATGACTTGGGGGTAGAAGCTGTTCAGGGTCCTGTTGGTTCCAGACTTGGTGCATCGGTACCGCTTGCCGTACGCTACCAGAGAGAACAATGCATAACTTGGGTGGCTGAAGTCTGACAATTCGTAGGGCCTTCCTCTGACACCGCCTGGTATAGAAGTCCTGGATGGCAGGGGTCTGGGCGCCAGTGATGTACTGGGCAGTCCTTACTACACTCTGTAGCGCCTTGCGGTCGGATGCCAAGCTGTTGACATACCAAATGGTGATGCAGGCCAGGTCTCTGACCTCCTCCCTATAGGCTGTCTCATCGTTGTCAGTGATCAGGTACCACTGTTGAGTCATCAGCAAATTGAATGATGGTGTAGAAGTTGTGCTTGGCCACGCAGTCGTGGGTGAACAGGGAGTACAGGAGGGGACTGAGCACGCACCCCTGAGGGGCCCTCGTGTTGAGGATCAGCATGGCATATGTGTTGTTGCCTACCCTTACCACCTGGGGGCGGCCCGTCAGGAAGTCCAGGATACAATTGCTTAGGGAGGTGTCCAGACCCTGGGTCCTTAGCTTAGTGATGAGCTTTGTGGGCATTATGGTGTGGAATGCTGAGCTGTAGTCGATGAACACCATTCTCACATAGGTGTTCCTCTTGTCCAGGTGGGAAAGGGCAGTGTGGAGTGCAATAGAGATTGCGTCGTCTGTGGATCTATTTGGGTGGTATGCAAAATGGAGTGAGTACAGGTTGTCTGGGACGATTGTGTTGATGTGAGCCATTACCAGCCTTTCAAAGCACTTCATGTCTACAGGTGTGATTGCTACGGGGCGATAGTCATTTAGACTTGTTACCTTGGCATTTTTGGGACACAGGGAATATAGTGGTGTGCTTGAAACATGGGAGAAGTTGAAAATGTCAGTGAAGACACTTGCCAGCTGGTCAGCGCATGCTTTGAGTATGCATCCTGGTAAGGCTGCGGCATTGTGAATGTTAAACTGTTTAAAGATCTTACTCACATCGGCTACGGAGAGCGTGGTCACATAGTCGTCCGGAACAGCTGGTGCCCTCACGCATGGTTCAATGTTGTTTGACTCGAAGCGAGCATGTGGGGACAACTTTGTCGATGTGCTTATTAATGAATTATTATTATTAATTATTAATTATTATTAATGAAGCTGGTGACTGATATGGTAAAGTCCTCAATGCCATCGGAAGAATCCCAGAACATATTCCAGTTTGTTAGCGAAACAGTCCTGTAGCATTGCAGCTGTTTCATTGGACCGCTTCTGTATTGAGCGCCTCACTGTTACTTCCTGTTTGATTTTTTGTTGTTGCTTGTAAGCAAGAATCAGGAGAATAGAGATATGGTCAGATTTGCCAAATAGAGGGCAAGGGAGAGCTTAGTATGTGTTTCTGTGAAGAAGAAAAAACACAAATTAGGAAAATTGGTCAGAATCTTGTTATACGGATGCTGCACCATGAGAGAGAGAGAGAGGTGGCGGAGGGCTTTCTCTAGCTCTCCTTCTAAAAGACAGGGGGGCTTTCTCTAGCTCTCCTTCCAAAAGACGAGGGGGGGGGGTTTCTCTGGCTCTCCTTCTAAAAGACGGGGGGCTTCTCTGGCTCTCGTTCCAAAAGACGGGGGCTTCTCTAGCTCTCCTTCTAAAAGACAGGGGGGGCTTTCTCTAGCTCTCCTTCTAAAAGACGGGGGGGCTTTCTCTAGCTTTCCTTCCAAAAGACGGGGGGGGGGCTTTCTCTGGCTCTCCTTCTAAAAGACCGGGGGCATTCTCTAGCTCTCCTTCCAAAAGACGGGGGGGGGGGGGGGGGGGGGCTTTCTCTGGCTCTCCTTCCAAAAGACCTTCTCTAAGTAAGGTCCTCTCAATCCTACTTTAGTTATAGTTGTAGGCTTGACAGAGCAGCTGCAAAACACATGAATCACACACACACACACAGAATCACACACAGACACACACTGTATGTCTCGGAAAGAAATGGGAATCAGTTCTTCTCCTGTTCTTGTAGAAGACTCAGGTTTTGATCTGGATTACTGTGACTTCCTGCAACCTTTCAAAGACTAAATGCATCTACTCCAATCTGTGAACGTTATGAAAAAACAAGAGGGCAAACAACACACAGCATGGTGAAAAGGAAGCATCATTATGTGTGTGTGTGTGTGTGTGTGTGTGTACACTCTGGCAGCTATTTAACCACGCCTCCCAGGCAACAGCAGTCTGAGAGCTGACACTGCTCTTCACACTGTAAATTATTGAGTGCACACAGAAGCGTAGGAAGCGAGATATAGAGGGAAGGAGCAAAAAGGAAGATGGGAGATGGGCGGGGGTTGTTTACAGGAGAATAGGAGAACTGGGAACCAAAATGGTATAGCACTACTGCAGTACTACTATAGTACTGAGAACCAACTAGCAGCTAGCCTGACTGCTCACTACCCCTGTGTTCCGGGGGGGTACACACCCTGGGGTTGTGTGGATTACTGACGCCCCTCTGGAGGTATTCCCCGTTCACATCTGGAGCTTCTCCTCTACTCCTCCGCTCCTCTCCCTGTGTCTCTCTCCGTGTCGACATTAAACTTTCAGGTGGCTTGGGCCGAGGGCCTGGTGTGACTGCTGTTAAACACGGGTCTGGTGTGTGTGTGTGTGTGCTGTTAAACACGGGTCTGCCTCGTAGAGTGATGCATGCTGTCGCAGCTGGAAGGCAGCCATGGGCAACGGCATGTCAGAGACATCGGACTCCGGGTCTCCTGGTGCCACGGTGGCAGATACAAGTGTTCACCCAGCAAACATATCCACATTGGCACGATGTGTGCCCAATGCGGGCTAAAATATTGACCCCACGTAGGCTGCCCACATTGGGCCAATGTACCTTTGGTCATCGGCTCCACATTGGCCCCCCAAGGCATTTTCCCAATGTGGGCAGCTCATACCTGGTGAGGGCAACGCACACATCTTTTCCCAGCAAACATGTCCACATTGGCACGATGTGGGCCCAGTGCAGGCTAAAATATTGCCCACATTGAGTTTATGCACCAATGCTATTTAATAGGAATTTATTTATTTAAAAAAATGTAATACAATTTAATTCTGCTCTGACAATGGAATCTGCTGCTATTTTTATTATCCATGGAACCTCTGGCACAGGCAATGCATCAATCAATAGAAATAACACCAAGTTCCCTAAAATCCACAGATTTCCCCCCCTAAAATACCCAATCTCATTATATATGGACAATACTTAAGATTTCTCGACAATGTATCTCAATCGCTCCCAAACACATTGAAGATCATAGATAAATTCAGCTTCAAGAGGCAGAAAACAATAGTGGTCCTAAAACGGAACCTCGAGGAACACCGAAATTTACAGTTGATTTCTCAGAGGACAAACCATCCACAGAGACGAACTGATAATTTTTCAATGGATAAAATCTAAACCAGGCAAGAACTTCTCTGTGTATACCAGTTAGGGTTTCCAACCTCTCCAAAATAATGTGGTGCTCGATGGTGTCAAAAGCAGTCTAGGAGCACGAGGACAGACGCAGAGCCTCGGTCTGACGCCATTATTAAAAGGTCATTTACCACCTTCAAGAGCGCGGTCTCAGTACTATGATGGGGTCTAAAACCAGACTGGAGCATTTTGCATACATGAATTGTCTTCAGGAAGGCAGTGTAACTGGCTTCATCAATAAGTGCTTCAATGACGTCATCCCCACAGTGACAGTACATGCTTACTCCAACCAGAAGCCATGGATTACAAGCAACATCCACACTGAGCTAAAGGGTAGAGCTGCCGCTTTTAAGTAACGGGACTCTAACCCGGACACTTATAAGAAATCCTGCTATGCCCTCCGACGAACCATCAAATAGGCAAAGCGTCAATACAGTACTAAGATTGAATCCTCCTACACAGGCTCCGACGCTCATTGGATGTGGCAGGGCTTGCAAAACTATTATGTACTACAAAGGGAAGCCCAGCCGTGAGCTTCTCAGTGACACGAGCTAAATTACCTACCAGACGAGCTAAATTACTTCTATGCACGCTTTGAGGCAAGCAACACTGAAGCATGCATGAGAGCACCAGCTGTTCCAGACGACTATCTGATGACGCTCTCTGTAACTGATGTGAGTAAGACCTTGAAACAGGTCAACATTCACAAGGCCACAGGGCCAGACAGATTACCAGGATGTGTACTCAGCGCAAGTGCTGACCATCTGCCAAGTGTCTTCACTAACATTTTCAACCTGTCCCTGACCGAGTCTGTAATACCTACATGTTTCAAGCAGACCACCACAGTCCCTGTGCCCAATAATACCAAGGTAACATGCCTAGATGACTACCGACCCATAGCACTCATGTCTGTAGCCATGCAGTGTTTTGAAAGGCGGGTCGTGGCTCACATCAACACCATCATGCCAGAAACCCTAGACCCATTACAATTTGCATATCGCCCAAGTCATTTTTGCAATTCGTTCCAGTCATTGGCAGGAGAGAACTGGAAGGAAAGGCGGCCAAAGGAGGTGTTGGCTTTGGGGATGACCAGTGAAATATACCTGCTGGGGCGCGTGCTACAGGCGGGTGTTGCTATGGTGACCAGTGAGCTGAGATAAGGCAGAGCTCTACCTAGCAAAGACTTATAGATGACCTGGAGCCAGTGGGTTTGGCGACGAATATTTAGCAAGGACCAGCCAATGAGATCATACAGGTCTCAGTGGTGGGTTGTATATGAGGCTTTGGTGACAAAACAGATGGCACTGTGATAGACTGCATCCAATTTGCTGAGTAGAGTGTTGGAGGCTAAATGACATCGCAGAAGTCAAGGATAAGTAGGATAGTCAGTTTTAAGAGGGTATGTTTGGCAGCATGAGTGAAGGAGGCTTTGCTGCGAAATAGGAAGCAGATTCTAGATTTAACTTTGGATTGGAGATGCTTAATGTGAGTCTGGAAGGAGTGTTTACAGTCTAGCCAGACACCTAGGTATTTATAGTTGGCCACATATTCTAAGTCAGAACCGTCCAGAGTAGTGATGCTAGGCAGACGGGCGGTTGTGGGCAGCGATCAGTTGAAGAGCATGCATTTCATTTTACTAGCATTTAAGAGCAGTTGGAGGCCACGGAAGGAGTGTTGTATGGCGTTGAATCTCGTTTGGAGGTTTGTTAACACAGTGTCCAAAGAAGGGGTAGATTTATATAGAATGGTGTTGTCTGCATAGAGGTGGATCAAAGAGTCGCAAGAGCGACATCATTGATATATACAGAGAAAAGAGTTGTCCCGAGAAATGAACCCTGTGGCACCCCCATAGAGACTGCCAGAGGTCCGGAAATCAGGCCCTCTGATTTGACACACTGAACTCTATCTGAGAAGTAGTTAGTGAATCAGGCGAGGCAGTAATTTGAGAAACCAAGGCTGTTGATTCTGCCGATAAGAATACGGTAATTGACAGAGTCAAAAGCCTTGGCCAGGTCTATGAATACAGCTGCACAGTACTGTCTTTTATCGATGGCAGTTATGATATCGTTTAGGACCTTGAGCGTGGCTGTGATGCACCCGTGACCAGCTCGGAAACCAGATTGGATAGCAGAGAAGGTGCGATTCGAAATGTTTGGTGATCTGTTTGTTCACTTGGCTTTCGAAGACTTTAGAAAGGCAGGGCAGGATGGATATAGGTCTGTAGCAGTTTGGGTCTAGAGTGTCTCCCCCTCTTCAAAGGTATGCGAGTGGTGCGGAGCTGTTGGCCGTGGTTGGGGTAGCCACCTTTATTTAACCAGGTAGGCTAGTTGAGAACAAGTTCTCATTTGCAACATCGACCTGGCCAAGATAAAGCATAGCAATTCGACACATACAACAACACAGAGTTACACATTGAATAAACAAACATACAATCAATAATACAGTGGAACAAAAGAAAACAAAAAGTCTATAAACAGTGAGTGCAAATGAGGTAAGTTAAGGAAATAAATAGGCCATGATGGCGAAGTAATTACAATATAGCAATTAAACACTGGAATGGTCGATCGGCAGAAGATGAATGTGCAAGTAGAGATACTGGGTGTAAAGGAGCAAGATAAATAAATACAGTATGGGGTGAGGCAGTTGGATGGACTATTTACAGATGGGCTATGTACACTATTTACAGATGGGTTATGTACAGGTGCAGTGATCTGTGAGCTGCTCTGACAGCTGGTGATTAAAGCTAGTGAGGGAAATGTGAGTCTCCATTTTCAGAGATTTGTGCAGTTCGTTCCAGTCATGGGCAGCAGAGAACTGGAAGGAAGAACGACCAAAGGAGGAATTGGCTTTGGGGGTAACCAGTGAGATATATTTATCAGTGGTGACAGTGTTTCCTAGTCTCAGTGCAGTGGGCAGCTGGGAGGAGGTACTCTTATTCCCCATGGACTTTACAGTGTCCCAAAAGTTTTGGGAATTAGTGCTGCAGGATGCAAATTTATACCAGGCGGTGTCAGAGGAAGGCCCCAAAAATTGCCAAAGACTCCAGCCACCCAGGTCATGGACTTTTGTCACTGCTACCGCACGGCAAGTGGTACCGGAGCGCCAAATCTAGGTCCAAAAGGCTTCTTAACAGCTTCTACCCCCAAGCCATAAGACTCCTGAACAGCTAATCAAATGGGTATTTGCATTGACCTCCCCTTTCTACGCTGCTGCTACTCACTGTTTATTATCTATGCATAGTCACTTTACGCCTACCTACATGTACATATTACCTCAATGTCCCCCGCACATTGACTCGGTACCGGTACCCCCTGTTAATAGCCTCTTCATTGTTATTTTATTGTTAATCTTTTTTTTTTTACTTTAGTAAATCTTTTCTTAACTCTTATTTTTCTTAAAACTATTTTTTGGTTAATGGCTTTAAGTATCACGGTAAGGTTGCCGGTTGTATTCAGCGACAAATAAAATTAGATTTTATATTATTTTGATTTGAGCTTTTCTTTTTGAGAGATTCGAAATAGGCCGATAGTTTTACAACATTTTCGGGTCAAGATTTGGCTTTTTCACGAGAGGTTTTTATACTGCCACTTTTAGTGAGTTTAGTACACATCCGGAGGATAGGGAGCCGTTTATTATGTTCAGCTTAGGAGGGCCAAGCACAGGAAGTAGCTCTTTCAGTAGTTTAGTTGGATTAGGGTCCAGTATGCAGCTGGAAGGTTTAGAGGACATTACTATGTTCGTGAATGTGTCAATAAAATAAAAAACTTGAGTGTCTCCATTGATCCTGGCAGTTCTGTGCAAACTCAGGACAACTAAGGTTTGGAGAAATACGCTTATTCGAAGGCGAGTCCGTAATTTTCTTTCTGATGACCATTTTTTTTGGTCAAAGAAGTTCATGAATTAATGACTGCTGAAGTGAAGGCCATCCTCACTTGAGGAATGCTACTTTTTAGTTAAGATTTGAGACAGTAACCAAAATACATTTTGGATTGTTTTTAATTATCCTCAATCAGGATGGAAAAGTAGGCTGATATTGCACTTTCCAAGCTCGTCGGAAGACTTCCCGTTTGGTGGAGCACCGTTTCCAATCCAAGTTTCTGGAAGCTTCAGGGGTTTTTTCTGTTTTTAGTGGTGTGACTGCATCTCGGGTTAAAGGTTAAAGGTTAAACGTAGATCCTTGGTTAGGTGGTTAACGGATGTTTGTAATGCGACGTCCTCATTTATGAACATTTGAACATCTTGGCCATGTTCTGTTATAATCTCCACCCGGCACAGCCAGAAGAGGACTGGCCACCCCACATAGCCTGGTTCCTCTCTAAGTTTCTTCCTAGGTTTTGGCCTTTCTAGGGAGTTTTTCCTAGTCACCGTGCTTCTACACCTGCATTGCTTGCTGTTTGGGGTTTTAGGCTGGGTTTCTGTACAGCACTTTGAGATATCAGCTGATGTACGAAGGGCTATATAAATGAATTTGATTTGAATGGAGGTCTTTATTCCAGTGAGATTGCTAGAGCGAACACCGCCATGTTTAGTTTTACCCAACTTAGATTGAGGCACCGACATGGTCTCAATGGGGATAGCATGAGCTGACTACACTAACTGTGCTAGTGGCAGACTCCACAAAACTGTCAGGCTGGCTAACAGCCTGCTGCCTCGCCTACACCCTATCTCATTTCACCCCATTCTAAATTGGGTTAGACATGATTCTTCCACCCGCTGACTGAGTATAGAGAGAAATATGGTGTCTCCTTGTCACGATGTTCGTAATAATAATGGTCGGACCAAGGCGCAGCGTGCGTAGAGTTCCACATATTTTAATTAATAGAAACTCACCAAACAAAACAAACAAGCACAAACGAAACGTGAAGCTACTGGTGTGCACAAAGGCAACTATCTGTAGACAAAAAGTAATTCAAAGTGCGTGAATGTAAATATTCAATGCTTTCCAGCTTTTTGTGTTAATTAATGATGATAGCTCCTTGAATCTCTCAATCAATCAATCAGAGATGATTACTGATTGCATGCATCACTGCCGCACAAATTACGTTGGTTCTTAGACGGCAATCATCTAATTCTCTCCCAATTCACCAGTGGATACAGTTACTGTTAGAAGTTACAACATTAGAATTATCCACAGCGAGAATGAATAGTGCTAGTCAAGAAACAATTGAGGCCTGGACAAATATACTTGACTCTGTAAAGAATAACCTCAGCTAAAGCCCAACACATACACACAAACAAAAATATATATATATATTTTTTACCTTTATTTTACTAGGCAAGTCAGTTAAGAACAAATTCTTTATTTCAATGACGGCCCTAGGAACAGTGGGTTAACTGCCTGTTCAGGGGCAGAACAACAGATTTTGTACCTTGTCAGCTCGGGGATTTGAACTTGCAACCTTTCGGTTACTAGTCCAATGCTCTAACCACTAGGCTACACTGCCGCCCCAATATTCCTATACCTATTTACATGCGCTAACATTGGCAGCTAACTTCTAATACCAAGGCCCTGTTGAATTAGATGTGGAAATAGTTACATACTCTAAACATAGGGGCGGCAGCGTAGCCTAGTGGTTAGAGCGTTGGACTAGTAACCGGAAGGTTGCGAGTTCAAACCCCCGAGCTGACAAGGTACAAATCTGTCGTTCTGCCCCTGAACAGGCAGTTAACCCATTGTTCCCAGGCCGTCATTGAAAATAAGAATATGTTCTTAACTGACTTGCCTGGTTAAATAAAGGTAAAATAAAAAATAAAATAAAAAATAAAAAAATAGCTAGCTAACATCCTGCAACTAAGCCCTGTTGAATTAGATGTGGAAATAGTTAATACTCTAACACAGCTAGCTAACTTCCTGTAACTAGGCCCACACAGATACTGTAACATAGCTAGCTAACATAGCATGGGGGACGTGGGTACATGCCAGCTAACTTCCAATAGCTAGGCCCTGTTGAATTGGATGGGAAAATAGTTATATACTCTAACACGGGTAGCTAACATAGCATGGTACCGGCACAGAGTCAATGTGGAGGCTATATACAGGGTGTACCGGTACAGAGTCAATGTGGAGGCTATATACAGGGGGTACCGGTACAGAGTCAATGTGGAGGCTATATACACGGGGTACCGATACAGAGTCAATGTGGAGGCTATATACACGGGGTACCGATACAGAGTCAATGTGGAGGCTATATACAGGGCGTACCGGTACAGAGTCAATGTGGAGGCTATATACAGGGGATACTGGTACAGAGTCCATGTGGAGGCTATATACAGGGGGTACCGATACAGAGTCAATGTCAATGTGCGGGGGCACCGGTGTCGAGGTAAATAGTCTGGATAGCCATTTGATTAGCTGTTCAGGAGTCTTATGGCTTGGGTGTAGAAGCTATTTAGGAGCCTCTTGGACCTAGACTTGGCGCTCCGGTACCGCTTGCCGTGCGGTAGCAGAGAGAACAGTCTATGACTAGGATGGCTGGAGTCTTTGACAATTTTTAGGGCCTTGCTTTAACACCGCCTGGTATAGAGGTCCTGGATGGCAGGAAGCTTGGCCCCAGTGATGTACTGGACCATGCGTACTACCCTCTGTAGTGCCTTGCGGTCGGAGGCCGAGTATTTGCCGTACCAGGCGGTGATGCAAACCGTCAGGATGCTGTCAAAGGTCCAGCTGTTAAACTTTTTGAGGATCTGAGGACCCATGCCAAATATTTTCCGTCTCCTGAGGGGGAATAGGTTTGTCGTTCCCTCTTCACATCTGTCTTGGTGTGTTTGGACCATGTTCGTTTGTTGGTGATGTGGACACCAAGGAACTTGAAGCTCTCAACCTGCTCCACCACAGCCCCGTCAATGAGAATGGGGGCGTGCTCGGTCCTCCTTTTCCTGTAGTCCACAATCATCTCCTTTGTCTTGATCCCGTTGAGGGAGAGAATGTTGTCCTTGCGCCATACCCTACTGTATTCAAACCTCACTCTACTGTATTCCATCCTCACTCTACTGTATTCCATCCTCACTCTACTGTATTCCATCCTCACTCTACTGTATTCCACCCTCTACTCCAGCTAGGCCATCAACGTACTAACACATCTCATCTTGGACTAATTAGCACCTTGCCTCCACAAACACTAGGCTTCAGGTCTGAACATTCTCACACACACACACACACACACACACACACACACACACACACACACACACACACACACACACACACACACACACACACACACACACACACACACACACACACACACACACACACACACACACACACACACACACACACACACACACACACACACACACATTGAAAAACTGCAGAAAAATATGAATTCTATGTGTTCATTAAAGAATCATCATTCTAAAAGGACAATAGCAGACTTTGTGAATAGGTCTCCTACTGTCCACCCCTGCACCAACCAAACCAATCTAATGAAACAGACAGAGAAAACAGAGAAATACTCCCCCCATCCCCACACACAAAAAAACAAAACAGAATTGCTACTTCAATTCTCCCAAGAGCTCTGAAGTGGTGTTTTCATCCAATTCTAACCCAAAATAAAGGTGCATTTGTATGTATTTATTATGATGTTACGTGTGGGGATGTTGCTAATGGATTTAGAATAAAAAAGGAAATCATTTTGTGCGTTACGTTGTGGCTCCGGCGCCGGGATGCTAGTGGGCACACCTATTACTCCCCCGGCTCATTTAAAAGCCTCGCTGCCTTGTTGTGTTTGCCTTGGGTTAGCCGTTGGCTCTCCTCTCCCCTGTCATTGGTTGAATGAGTCAAAGATGACGATCAGGGGGTCATGTATTAATGTTTTTTTTGTCTGCTGGTTTGCAAGTGATTCCCTGAAGTAAACAGGTTGATAGAGCTGGGTGAAAGGAAGAGTCCTGCCCTACAATCTGCTGTGTGTGTGTGTGTGTGTGTGTGTGTGTGTGTGTGTGTGTGTGTGTGTGTGTGTGTGTGTGTGTGTGTGTGTGTGTGTGTGTGTGTGTGTGTGTGTGTGTGTGTGTGTGTGTGTGTGTGTGTGTGTGTGTGTGTGTGTGTGTGTGTGTGTATGCTTGCATGTCCATTTAAAGAGGTGGGAACAAATTCTTCTCTTCTTCCAGTACAGAAATTAGTCTGTCAAATATTTTATCATTCAGTTACAAACATGAACATCTTTCACATCATTTATATATATTTAAATATATATATATATATATATATAGATATATTCCTTCAATCTTATAGCCCAAGTGTGTGTTTTCAATTTGTTTGAACTAGTCATTAGACACCTTATTAATGATCTTATTTAATGCAGGTGTTACGTTATTTTATATTGCTTATAAGACAATGGTAATATTTTTAAAAGTCACATCTCATCATGTAAAATAGAAAAACACACATTTTGCTAATAATGACTTTGTAATAATTACAGCGTGGTGTAACCATTTCCGACCCTAAATACATTTCAGTCCAACGCATATACATAAATATATATATATATATATAATATATACATAAAATGCTTTTCAATATGTATGTCTTTTATTTATGGTTGATCTTTTTATTATTATTATTATTTATTTTTACAAAACTCTTGAGGTAATTTCTCTCTTGTATGTTTATTTAAAAAAATGTGTTTTGTCTTCTACTTTGTGTTTGTTTCCATGAGGAGAAAAGGTAACAGGATGGGGACGACGTATTCATCAAAAAAAAACGAGCTGCTCGGACACATCAAAGGCCCTAGAAGCATTTCACTAGGCTGTTGTTACATTACACTTTCAATAATGGTTAGTAGGAGAGGCCAATATAATGAAGGAGTTGGCAGAGGAAGGGCTTCATTCTCTGGTATTATCAACCGGTGTTAGCTGCTCCTATCAGAACGGATAATTCTGTTGTTGTTTATTTTTGTACCTGGATTTGCATGATTATAGATGTATGTTTACATGTTAATAAAGCCTGTATTTGTGAGGTTAGAAGCTGGTATATTGTTTTGTGTTTATTGTGTATTTGTTTTGTAGGCTACATTTTTAAAAATATATATATATATATATTGCCCTTTAAAAAAAAATATATATATATATATATATATATATGTCCCTTATGTCCCAAATTGGTCTCGAGGGCAAAATAAAGTTCTTCCAATTTCCCAAAGTAATGTTTGGACAATAAACTGACTGATTCTGAATGTTTCAGAGGCTTTGTGATGTTGGGACAATAAACTGACTGATTCTGAATGTTTCAGAGGCTTTGTGATGTTGGGACAATAAACTGACTGATTCTGAATGTTTCAGAGGCTTTGTGATGTTGGGACAATAAACTGACTGATTCTGAATGTTTCAGAGGCTTTGTGATGTTGGGACAATAAACTGACTGATTCTGAATGTTTCGGAGGCTTTGTAATGTTGGGACAATAAACTGACTGATTCTGAATGTTCGGAGGCTTTGTGATGTTGGGACAATAAACTGACTGATTCTGAATGTTTCGGAGGCTTTGTGATGTTGGGACAATAAACTGACTGATTCTGAATGTTCCGGAGGCTTTGTGATGTTGGGACAATAAACTGACTGATTCTGAATGTTCCGGAGGCTTTGTGATGTTGGGACAATAAACTGACTGATTCTGAATGTTTCGGAGGCTTTGTGATGTTGGGACAATAAACTGACTGATTCTGAATGTTTCGGAGGCTTTGTGATGTTGGGACAATAAACTGACTGATTCTGAATGTTTCGGAGGCTTTGTGATGTTGGGACAATAAACTGACTGATTCTGAATGTTTCGGAGGCTTTGTGATGTTGGGACAATAAACTGACTGATTCTGAATGTTTCGGAGGCTTTCTGATGTTGGGACAATAAACTGACTGATTCTGAATGTTTCGGAGGCTTTGTGATGTTGGGACAATAAACTGACTGATTCTGAATGTTTCGGAGGCTTTGTGATGTTGGGACAATAAACTGACTGATTCTGAATGTTTCGGAGGCTTTGTGATGTTGGAACAATAAACTGACTGATTCTGAATGTTTCGGAGGCTTTGTGATGTTGGGACAATAAACTGACTGATTCTGAATGTTCCGGAGGCTTTGTGATGTTGGGACAATAAACTGACTGATTCTGAATGTTCCGGAGGCTTTGTGATGTTGGGACAATAAACTGACTGATTCTGAATGTTCCGGAGGCTTTGTGATGTTGGGACAATAAACTGACTGACTCTGAATGTTCCGGAGGCTTTGTGATGTTGGGACAATAAACTGACTGATTCTGAATGTTCCGGAGGCTTTGTGATGTTGGGACAATAAACTGACTGATTCTGAATGTTTCGGAGGCTTTGTGATGTTGGGACAATAAACTGACTGATTCTGAATGTTTCGGAGGCTTTGTGATGTTGGGACAATAAACTGACTGATTCTGAATGTTTCGGAGGCTTTGTGATGTTGGGACAATAAACTGACTGATTCTGAATGTTTCGGAGGCTTTGTAATGTTGGGACAATAAACTGACTGATTCTGAATGTTTCGGAGGCTTTCTGATGTTGGGACAATAAACTGACTGATTCTGAATGTTTCGGAGGCTTTGTGATGTTGGGACAATAAACTGACTGATTCTGAATGTTTCGGAGGCTTTGTGATGTTGGGACAATAAACTGACTGATTCTGAATGTTTCGGAGGCTTTGTGATGTTGGGACAATAAACTGACTGATTCTGAATGTTTCGGAGGCTTTGTGATGTTGGGACAATAAACTGACTGATTCTGAATGTTTCGGAGGCTTTGTGATGTTGGGACAATAAACTGACTGATTCTGAATGTTTCGGAGGCTTTGTGATGTTGGGACAATAAACTGACTGATTCTGAATGTTTCGGAGGCTTTGTGATGTTGGGACAATAAACTGACTGATTCTGAATGTTTTGGAGGCTTTGTGATGTTGGGACAATAAACTGACTGATTCTGAATGTTCCGGAGGCTTTGTGATGTTGGGACAATAAACTGACTGATTCTGAATGTTCCGGAGGCTTTGTGATGTTGGGACAATAAACTGACTGAATCTGAATGTTCCGGAGGCTTTGTGATGTTGGGACAATAAACTGACTGATTCTGAATGTTTCGGAGGCTTTGTGATGTTGGGACAATAAACTGACTGATTCTGAATGTTCCGGAGGCTTTGTGATGTTGGGACAATAAACTGACTGATTCTGAATGTTCCGGAGGCTTTGTGATGTTGGGACAATAAACTGACTGATTCTGAATGTTCCGGAGGCTTTGTGATGTTGGGACAATAAACTGACTGATTCTGAATGTTTCAGAGGCTTTGTGATGTTGGGACAATAAACTGACTGATTCTGAATGTTCCGGAGGCTTTGTGATGTTGGGACAATAAACTGACTGATTCTGAATGTTCCGGAGGCTTTGTGATGTTGGGACAATAAACTGACTGATTCTGAATGTTTCGGAGGCTTTGTGATGTTGGGACAATAAACTGACTGATTCTGAATGTTTCGGAGGCTTTGTGATGTTGGGACAATAAACTGACTGATTCTGAATGTTTCGGAGGCTTTGTGATGTTGGGACAATAAACTGACTGATTCTGAATGTTTCGGAGGCTTTGTGATGTTGGGACAATAAACTGACTGATTCTGAATGTTTTGGAGGCTTTGTGATGTTGGGACAATAAACTGACTGATTCTGAATGTTCCGGAGGCTTTGTGATGTTGGGACAATAAACTGATTGATTCTGAATGTTCCGGAGGCTTTGTGATGTTGGGACAATAAACTGACTGATTCTGAATGTTCCGGAGGCTTTGTGATGTTGGGACAATAAACTGACTGATTCTGAATGTTCCGGAGGCTTTGTGATGTTGGGACAATAAACTGACTGATTCTGAATGTTCCGGAGGCTTTGTGATGTTGGGACAATAAACTGACTGATTCTGAATGTTCCGGAGGCTTTGTGATGTTGGGACAATAAACTGACTGATTCTGAATGTTTCGGAGGCTTTGTGATGTTGGGACAATAAACTGACTGATTCTGAATGTTCCGGAGGCTTTGTGATGTTGGGACAATAAACTGACTGATTCTGAATGTTTCGGAGGCTTTGTGATGTTGGGACAATAAACTGACTGATTCTGAATGTTCCGGAGGCTTTGTGATGTTGGGACAATAAACTGACTGATTCTGAATGTTCCGGAGGCTTTGTGATGTTGGGACAATAAACTGACTGATTTTGAATGTTCCGGAGGCTTTGTGATGTTGGGACAATAAACTGACTGATTCTGAATGTTTCAGAGGCTTTGTGATGTTGGGACAATAAACTGATTGATTCTGAATGTTCCGGAGGCTTTGTGATGTTGGGACAATAAACTGACTGATTCTGAATGTTCCGGAGGCTTTGTGATGTTGGGACAATAAACTGACTGATTCTGAATGTTCCGGAGGCTTTGTGATGTTGGGACAATAAACTGACTGATTCTGAATGTTCCGGAGGCTTTGTGATGTTGGGACAATAAACTGACTGATTCTGAATGTTCCGGAGGCTTTGTGATGTTGGGACAATAAACTGACTGATTCTGAATGTTTCGGAGGCTTTGTGATGTTGGGACAATAAACTGACTGATTCTGAATTTCTGATGTTCCTTTAGTAAGATCTATTTACCGTATGTCATAATACAACCAAATATCGTACGATAATAACCCTCCTGTCCTGATGAAGGATGTTTCCTCCACCCAGAGGCCGTATTTATGCCTCTCTATCCCGCTGAAAGGGTGAGAAGGGTCAGTCTGTCAGTCTCACTGTAAGGGGAAAGGCAGGTTAAATCCCCTAATCAATATGTTTGTGACATTTCCCCCACGCCACGAGAACAGCAATAGCGCTACAAAGGAAACCATAACAATGTCGCCAGTGTGACGAGGCTGACCTGTACATGTCTCTGACCTGCGACACAAACACTGACCGTGAACTAGGCAATATAAACGTGTGCGTGTGTGTGTCTGTGTGTGAACTAGGAGATGTAAACAAGGACATAACAGATGTGGAATGCAGAGGCTTTTACATAAATGATCTGGCTACCCTTCCTCTCTTTCCCTTAGAGTTGTACTTTAGTATGTTGCACAAACAAGATGGTTAGCAGTTTTTTGTGCTTTATAGAAACTGAAGTGGACATTTTTGCACATTTTATTTTAATTATTGGATAAATGAAAAGGAATAAACAAAATATAAACACCAAAATGATTTGTATATAAAAAATATAAAATTAAACGGACAGATTGGTGCTTCATTTAAAAAAGATATGTGTTGTGTATGTTGTGTGATGGGGCTGTGTACTGTGACAGCCAGAACGCTCAAGATTGCCTTTGAAATTGTCCTGAGCATGTCGGGAAAAAATACCTTTCAAATCCGTCCGCTAGGGGCAACCGTTAGAGATAAAAAAAAAAAATAGGTTTTGCTTGGGTGTTGTGGACGGGAGTGGCAGATGGGAAAATCCAATGATTACAGATTGGAAGGTCATGTTTTCAATCCCAGTGATATTACATTGTTTTAAGTCTATCCCAAACCTTAGCCCTTACCTTAAACATTCAGATCCATGCCTAAACGTAAACATTTAACCCTATCCCAAACCTTAAACTTGAATCTTAACCCTTATTTTTTTTAATTTGACATTTTGAGAAACGTCAAAATTAGACCTCTGAAAAAACGGAATAACGCTGAGCAGGAAGAGCAACCCAGGGTGTCAAAAACACAGTGAAAAAACGTCTAATTCTGCAGTGAGACTGTGAGAGCTTGTTGCAAAAGCTACCAAATGTCTGTTTGTCTCTTTAGACAAATGGATCAATGAAGATGTATCGTATGTTACTGTTTTCTATTTTATGAATACAGAAAAATGACATTGCCGAGAACACTAGCTAGTGTTCCTCCCTGTCCTGCCCTATTCCCTGATTGGGGCGTGTGTGTGCGTGTGCGTGTGTGTGCGTGTGCGTGTGTGTGTGTTTGTGGGTGGAGAGAATCCATATCAGTCCAGCAATTGACAAGCCGGTCATGCCCCAGTTCACAAAGAAGCACAGCTCTAACACTGTAACACAGCTCTAACACAACTGTAACAGTGTAACACAGCTCTAACACAGCTGTAACACTGTAACACAGCTGTAACACAACTCTAGCATAGCTGTAACACTAACACTGTAACACAGCTGTAACACTGTAACACTGTAACACTGTAACACTGTAACACATCTGTAACACTGTAACACAGCTGTAACACTGTAACACAGCTGTAACACTGTAACACAGCTGTAACACAGCTCCAGCATAGCTGTAACACTAACACTGTAACACAGCTGTAACACTGTAACACTGTAACACTGTAACACATCTGTAACACTGTAACACAGCTGTAACACTGTAACACAGCTGTAACACTGTAACACAGCTGTAACACAACTCTAGCATAGCTGTAACACTAACACTGTAACACAGCTGTAACACTGTAACACTAACACTGTAACACAGCTGTAACACCGTAACACTGTAACACTGTAACACTGTAACACTGTAACACATCTGTAACACTGTAACACAGCTGTAACACTGTAACACAGCTGTAACACTGTAACACAGCTCTAGCACAGCTCTAGCATAGCTGTAACACTAACACTGTAACACAGCTGTAACACTGTAACACTGTTACACTGTAACACATCTGTAACACTGTAACACAGCTGTAACACTGTAACACAGCTGTAACACTGTAACACAGCTGTAACACTGTAACACAGCTGTAACACAACTGTAACACTGTAACACAGCTGTAACACTGGTAACACTGTAACACAACTGTAACACAGCTGTAACACTGTAACACAACTGTAACACAGCTGTAACACTGTAACACTGTAACACAACTGTAACACAGCTGTAACACTGTAACACTGTAGCACAACTGTAACACTGTAACACAACTGTAACACTGTAACACAGCTGTAACACTGTAACACAGCTGTAACACTGTAACACAGCTGTAACACTGTAACACTGTAACACAACTGTAACACAGCTGTAACACTGTAACACAACTGTAACACAACTGTAACACTGTAACACTGTAACACAGCTGTAACACTGTAACACTGTAACACAGCTGTAACACTGTAACACAGCTGTAACACTGTAACACTGTAACACAACTGTAACACTGTAACACAGCTGTAACACTGTAACACTGTAACACAACTGTAACACAGCTGTAACACTGTAACACTGTAACACAGCTGTAACACTGTAACACAGCTGTAACACTGTAACACAGCTGTAACACTGTAACACAGCTGTAACACAACTGTAACACTGTAACACAGCTGTAACACTGTAACACTGTAACACAGCTGTAACACTGTAACACAGCTGTAACACTGTAACACAGCTGTAACACTGTAACACTGTAACACAACTGTAACACTGTAACACAACTGTAACACAGCTGTAACACTGTAACACTGTAACACAACTGTAACACAGCTGTAACACTGTAACACTGTAACACAACTGTAACACTGTAACACAACTGTAACACTGTAGCACAGCTGTAACACTGTAACACAGCTGTAACACTGTAACACAGCTGTAACACTGTAACACTGTAACACAACTGTAACACAGCTGTAACACTGTAACACAACTGTAACACAGCTGTAACACTGTAACACTGTAACACAACTGTAACACTGTAACACTGTAACACAGCTGTAACACTGTAACACAGCTGTAACACTGTAACACTGTAACACAACTGTAACACTGTAACACAGCTGTAACACTGTAACACTGTAACACAACTGTAACACAGCTGTAACACTGTAACACTGTAACACAGCTGTAACACTGTAACACAGCTGTAACACTGTAACACTGTAACACAACTGTAACACTGTAACACAGCTGTAACACTGTAACACTGTAACACAACTGTAACACAGCTGTAACACTGTAACACTGTAACACTGTAACACTGTAACACAGCGGTAACACTGTAACACAGCTGTAACACTGTAACACAACTGTAACACAGCTGTAACACTGTAACACAGCTGTAACACTGTAACACTGTAACACTGTAACACAGCTGTAACACCGTAACACTGTAACACAGCTGTAACACTGTAACACTGTAACACAACTGTAACACTGCTGTAACACTGTAACACAGCTGTAACACTGTAACACAACTGTAACACTGCTGTAACACTGTAACACAGCTGTAACACTGTAACACAACTGTAACACTGCTGTAACACTGTAACACAGCTGTAACACTGTAACACAACTGTAACACAGCTGTAACACTGTAACACTGTAACACAACTGTAACACAGCTGTAAAGCTCCAACCTCAAATTGCAATACAGCCCTTTCATCTTCAAGTCTCTGTTTAGTGTGTGTGTGTGTGTGTGTGTGTGAGTAGGTGAGTGTGTCTCCATATTGTGTGCGTTTAAATTTGTACCTCTCCCTCTCTCTCTCTCTCTCTCTCTCTCTCTCTCTCTCTCTCTCTCTCTCTCTCTCTCTCTCTCTCTGTGTTTTTGTGATTGTGTGTAACCCTCAGAGGAAAGCCCAGTCTATCTCATATGATAACAGGAGATGACATGCAGTCTATTCTAATCAGCATTGTGTTAGACCAGCCAGAATGCTGCTGAGGCCTGGGCACAAGCCTGATAGCCTGACACTGCATGCCACTCACTATGTGTGTGTGTGTGTGTGTGTGTGTGTGTGTGTGGTGTGTGTGTGTGTGTGTGTGTGTGTGTGTGTGTGTGTGTGGTGTTTCTTCCACCAGAGACCCACCGGCCACGCAAAGCACTGCCGTGCTGCCCCACATAACACACCCTCACTGCACCACATAACACACCCTCACTGCCCCCCATAAAACCCTCACTGCCCCACATAACACCCTCACTGCCCCACATAACACCCTCACTGCCCCACATAACACAACCTCACTGCCCCACATAACACACCCTCACTGCCCCACATAACACACCCTCACTGCCCCCCATAAAACCCTCACTGCCCCACATAACACCCTCACTGCCCCACATAACACCCTCACTGCCCCACATAACACACCCTCACTGCCCCCCATAAAACTCTCACTGCCCCACATAACACCCTCACTGCCCCACATAACACCCTCACTGCCCCACATAACACACCCTCACTGCCCCACATAACACACCTTCACTGCCCCCCATAACACACCCTCACTGCCCCACATAACACACCCTCACTGCCCCCCATAAAACCCTCACTGCCCCACATAACACCCTCACTGCCCCACATAACACCCTCACTGCCCCACATAACACAACCTCACTGTCCCACATAACACACCCTCACTGCCCCCCATAACACCCTCACTGCCCCACATAACACACCCTCACTGCCCCCCCATAACACCCTCACTGCCCCCCATAACACCCTCACTGCCCCCCATAGCACACCCTCACTACCCCTCATAACACACCCTCACTTCCCCCAATAACACACCCTCACTGCCCCCCATAACACACCCTCACTGCCGTGCTGCCGCATAACACACCCTCACTGCCCCACATAACACCCCCTCACTACCCCCACAACACACCCTCACTGCCCCCCATAACACACCCTCACTGCCGTGCTGCCCCCCATTAACACCCTCACTGCCGTGCTGCCCCCCATTAACACCCTCACTGCCGTGCTGCCCCCCATTAACGCCCTCACTGCCCCCCATTAACACCCTCACTGCCCCCCATTAACACCCTCACTGCCCCCCATAACACACCCTCACTGCCCCCCATTAACGCCCTCACTGCCGTGCTGCCCCCCATAACACACCCTCACTGCCGTGCTGCCCCCCATTAACA